>NC_034604.1:34472999-34519935 GCF_900095145.1 Mus pahari
CCCCTCCTCCTCCTCCCCCTCCTCCCCCGTGTAACTGTGAACTCTTTACCACCTTCTGCCTGGAGGTTGGTTGATTTGCTGTGAGCACTTTTAAGTGACACACAGATTCCTTGTATATTTGAAAAACCAAAGAGTTTTCTGTAACCTCTCTGGAGTTAGTTTTTCACCCTCATCTTCTAGGGGTCCAAAACTGGTTAGCCCTGAATACATACATACAAGCCATTTGTATGACTGAGCATGTTGTGCTTACATATTTAAGAAAGATGGCACCCGCCCCAACACACACACACACACACACACACACACACACACACGTAACAAAGTTAACGAGAAAAAGGCCATGAGTTTGAAGAAAAGAAAGGAGAGTTTAAGGGAGGAAAGGGAGGGAGAATGACATAATTACAATCTCAAACTTAAGAATTTAAAAAACTGCTGCAGTAGTAAATGGGATTGAGATCATGGGGACAGGGACTCACAAGGCTCGGCTCCTGCATTTAGAAGCTTTACCTTCCTCTCTCCCTGGAAGTGCTTAAGGACGTGACCTCCTGAGCCAGATGCCTGGTGTCACCTTCTACTTAGCCATTCCCAAGCTTTGTAAGTCTTGGAAGACTACCCAGGTTTTTCAAACTATACTGTCCTCATGTGTATGAGAATATTAAAGGGCTTCAAAGATTAAATGAGATAATATATTAAAAAACCATGGTGTCTGACACATAGTAAGTGCTCAGTGAAGCAGTAGAGCAAAGCAGAAAATATCAGTTGTCTGGGGCTGCCCGAGACTTGCTATCTGAGACTTGGTAACCAAATGGCTTCCTCCTACAGGTTCCCAGTGCAGTTTTACTGAGTTACTGGCATCAACGTCTTCATTTATTCACTGAGTGAAGACTAACTAGTATGTGCAAAGGAACTTGACAAAAACAGGTTTATACTTGGGAGTAAATGGTTCGGCAAGCACAGGTCTGGGTGAACTGGGTGGCTCAGTAAGAACCCTTGCTCTTCAAGCATGGGTATCTGAATTTGAATACCCAGAGTCCACAAACTGGACATGGCTGCACCTGCCTGTAAGCCCAGCACTGCAGGGCAGACAGGCAGATCCTGGGGGCTCACTAGCTAGTTGATCTAGCTGAACTACTGAGAGACCTTGTCTCAAGAGAGTAAGGCAGAGAGCAATAGAGGAAGACACTATTCTCTTCTGGGCTCTGCATATGCATATGCAAGCTGTAGACCACTAAGCCATAGCTGGTGCATCTGTTGTATTTTAAGACACTGAGAAAGGTGGTTCCGGACATCCCAATCTCATGGTCTTAAGTATCTTAGTATTGCCATTTCCTTATATTCATATAGTAGGCATGCAGCCAGTAATTGGAGTGTGAGATAAGGCAAATTTACTTTTTAAATTAGAATGGCTTTTTTCATAGTGATAGTGCTATGCTGTGGAAAGATATAAAAAGCATGTTTTAGAAGCTACTGAGTAAAGTGTATAGATAAATGGTGACTACTTCACACCTTTATCTTCTGTATTATACATTTGCTGTGTTTACTTACTTGGATTTCTAAGAGCACTGTGGATTTTAAATTAAGATATTAATTTTGCTATGAGATAACATTTGTTTACAAAACTGTCATCTTTGGGATAGAGACTGTTACATTTGAAGCAGTTACAGGCGTAAGTTTCTCCTGTGCTTACTACCCTGGGGAATCATAACCATGTGACCTCTGCAGATGGGTGAGAAGACTTTTAGAGCTGTCGGCATCAGGGTAAGCTTTTGAATAAATGTCATCTCTCTGCACACACTAGCGGCCACACTGGCACTCACACAGCATCTTATGTTTCCTCAAGTGGCAACTTTGCTGTGAGTGGAATGAAGAGAAAAAAACCAAGAATGGTTGTAACTGCACAAGTTCTATGAAAACATGTTGGGAGTCACATAATGAAAAAGCAGATATTTTTATTATGATGTTTATCCATATTTGGCATTGCTGTAAATGGCTGACTAACATTTACTGCCAATTCAGTACAAATGTGTGGTTTGGTAATACCAGAACAGCAAATTTAAATGAAAAATAAAAGTTAAACATTTCCACACAAAATTTTACAGTCTGACATTTCACTGTGTAGGTAAAAAGACAGTTTTTTAAACTACAGGTTATTCAGCATGAATAAAAAACTACAACTTTTATTTTTAAACAGGAGTCACTGGTTTTTAATTTTTACACATTTAAAAATTACTGTGATAAAAAATAATGAAAAAGCTTCTTAATAATGCCATACACATAATATAGATTTGTCCCCATTATATAGCATTTGTTTAATATACAAAATAGAATATTGACACACTGAAATCTATATGTAGTTAAGCAGGTTATTTAGGAGGGTATTTTCATACAGCCATTTATCAGAAAATAAAATCCTTTCAGGCATGTTCTAGATAGAAGCCAACCCTTTCCTGAAGACCTGGTTACCAATCTTGATAGACCAGGCTGACTGAAAATAGTCTGGAAAATGAGAAAACTTCCATCTGAAATGGTTTGCAGTGTCTTTTGCACTCTCTATTTCACCTTCTAACACTGAAACCAGGCACATAAGAAACACATTCAACTACAGCTTATTGTTGGGGTGACCAACCAAAATCTAAAGCTCCTGAAGGCTACTATGATCCTTGAATGCTGACAAGTCAAAACATACTACCATGGGTCATCCCATGGTGATACTGGGACCAGTGTCCAGCTGGAATTCTCGTCCCGTCTTGTCCCATCCCTGTCCTGCCCTGCTCTGCAGTGCTGGAGGGGCTGGCTTCTCCAAGCTCACCAGAGCTTGCCTGACTCAGCATTAAGGACTCACACTATCACCTGACTCAGCATTAAGGACTCACACTATCGCCTGACTCAGCATTAAGGACTCACACTGTGTGGCCCTGTTCCTTTGGGATGCTCCTATTTATTGGTTTGTCTTTCCTTGAAGGCAATGCTTCCGAGGTTCCCTTCCTTTCCCTAATTTCCTGTCTTTTCTTCTGCATATACAGTGTTCCAAGCCAGTGCCTAAAATAACCAGAATGTCCCTTTTTGTCCTACCAGTAATTAAAGATAGTTTTCAAGATCTGTTGTGAGTCATACAGGCATGTTACCAATTCTCACTGAAGCTATTATAAAATCTACATAGTTTGGAACGGTATGAAGCCACACGCAGAAAAGGAAGCTGCTCTCAAACAGTACCGTATCTTTCTCACTTATACTCAATCAGAACTATGACAGCTTTCTTCTTTCCCACATACCAAAGGAGCATAGCTCTTTATACATCTAATGGAAAACTTCCGATAGTAGTTTTATGGATGTCTGTTGCCTTCTGTTAATAACAAAGCGTATATATCTTTTTTTTTTCCTTTTTTTTTTTGAGCTCTATTTTTGAAAGCCAAGCTGGTTGGAACTGAAAGCAGATTTATGTGTGATGTGCTTTTTGGGTTTAACCATATAACATTCCATAAATGTACAATAATCTATTTTTGAGAAGCTCATTTTGAAACTTAACACTGTCATTGATAATCTTCAAGTGGTATTTCTTAGGCACCATAAATTTCACATCCAGCTGGGTTACAATTATCTTAAAGTACTTTGAGACCAATTTAAACCATTACAAACTGAACATTCCCTTTTAGAGAGAATTCAAAAAGCAAATGATTACACTTTTTTTATTAAATAATTTCTGCAAAATACTGAAAATAACAACATTCAAAAAGCATTCAAAGAAAACATAAACATGTCCTCATCTTACTTGGAAATGGACTCTTGTAGGATGGAGAGGATTAGTGTATTATTGGCTTCCTATGCGATTCTTTAGTATTTACATATTGCTGGAACCTCTATGCACATTATTGCCAAACTTCTAAAGCCCCTGTTTCTGTTAACCTATGGGGAGGCTGCATGTGAAAATAACCCTGCTACTGGATGGTGCCTCTAACTACATAAGCGCCACCTTTCTGTCCTGTTTATGTATGTTAGTTAGCGCAAGGGGGAATTTAATAAACCAAACCTGCACTGACAGGGTCATGGTTGGATGAGGATGGTTAGAATGGGAGGTGGGGAATTAGTTCCCCTGTGATCTGATTGGGTCAAACCCTCAGAACCTCCACTGCACACAGGGCCAGTCCCAGCTCCCTCTCCCTAGCTTAGAGCAAACCTGTTTTAATTTCCAAGACCACTGAGGCCTGTATGGATGCTCTTATATACTATAAATCATATAGGATATCCATCAACATTTCTTTGACCCCTACAAAAAATATATAACATGTCATGATAAAACAATCTCATCTAAAAATCATTCTTATTTTACACTATACAGCTATTTTACAATCATGTTAATAAATTGCATGTACAGCTGCAGTAGCCCTTCCCTTCCCAGATTAGTGAATACCAATATGATATATATCTGAAACTAGAACTAAATATAAAAATATATTAGAAGTTTCATATTTTTAATATTAGATTTTCAGTTTTCTATTACACAAATAATTTGGCCACCTTAAGTAGAAATCAGATTTCTTGTGGCTTAGTAAGTGTGTTAAGCTTTGAGTCACAGAAAGTTGGTAAGGTGCACACAGAAAGGGCTACTACAGCTTCTGTTTTGTTTAAAATGATAACTCTCAGTGTGAAGAAGTTCACAAGACTTGTGTTAGAGTCTATGGCACATGTAGGGATGTGTAGTTGGACAAACATGGATGCCTGACATTCAGTTCTAAATAACAAAAAATCAGCAGCTGATTCCCTGTGCCACCAGGAAAGCTAGACCAACTGGTGACAGGTGGGGTGAAAATGGGCGTCTGATTTTCCTGTGCCACCAGGAAAGCTAGACCAATTGGTGACAGGTGGGGGTGAAAATGGGCGTCTAGCCATTTTTGCCATATTAGAGACTTAGTTGAGGGCAACGTTTAATGAGAGAAGTTACTTGGTCTGATTAAAACAACCTCTCGGCTTTATCACAGCTGCTTATCTGGAATAATACATTTTAAAATGTTATACAAACTACTCCCGAAGGTCCTGAAAGAGCTGATTTACAAACTGTTGCTATTTTGCCACTGAAGAGATGGTGCATTAGGTACAAACGGGCCTTTTGGTAGGCACTGTTTTACAGTTAGTCTTTTGTAAGCAACACCCACAGGTTACCCAGCAGGTCACTGGAGTAGGTGCTCTATACCAGTTAGGACGGTTAATCTGCACAACCTATATAATTCTCCATGGAAGCAGATATATACAGAGTAAGAGCTTTTGCCAAGAACCCTGGAGATCTGAGTCAATTTCTGTGGTCTTCTGATAGCTTAGTGCCGTCAGGGTAGAAGCACCGACCCATTTTCACACGGAAATTAATGTTCGCATCTAGAGCTGTGAGGCAGCTGCCCATCTTAAACAGCTGTACAATAACTGGAATACAAAAATTATTTAAGAAAAATGAGCAAGCATAGTTCACTGAATATAAAGGAAATTGTTAAAACCAGACAGTAATAGCTATAAAAGGCACAACTTCCCTTTTCTGATATACACGTGTAAACTTTTTTCAGGTTTCCATGCATAAATCAAAATGCTATCCTAACTATACATGGGAAAAATACACCAACAGAAAGTCTAGAAAGTTTTATCCAGCCAACTGAAAGTATGAGCAGAAAGTTGATCACATGGACTTTGGGCACTGGTGGCTTAGGTGCGGTCCTTCTCTGATAGTGGACATGTGTCCTCTAACTGTTTTTAGTTTCTGTGATACACCAACCAATACATGTCACCGTCTGCTTTCCTATCACTTAAAAGTGATGACTCAACTGCTTCTGTTGCCAAGTCTTGGCCCTCTATAAACCACATGTAGTGCGTATTTAAAACAAAACAAGACAGAAACAAAAAGAACGACAAAACATCTACAAGACAAATTGATAAGTTTGTACAGTAAAAGCTATAAATTCAACTTTCTTTAAGGCAACCTTTCTTAGTAAGGCAGTCATTTTTGATGAAACAGAAGCTTCTTGATATTTCCATTCGAGTATTTTGGTATCTGATTAGTGATGATTTCAGCTAACATCTCTGGGAATTCAATACTCATGGTCTTATCCAAAAATGTTTGGAAGCAGTAGGTAAGGAGATTTTCAACCACCTGCAAGAGAAGACATGGTAACGGTGAGGCTTCAAAGCATAACTGTAAATGGCTCATATCTCTCGGCTCCTCCCACCAAGTCTTGATATATTTCTTTTATTGAAAAGAAATTCTTTTCTCATGTAATGTATCTTGATTATGGCTTACCCTCCTTCTACTCCTCCTAGTTCCTCTCAATTTCTCCTCTTATTAAAAAAGATCATGCTTCTAAGAGGTAATAATAAAATAAAACATAGAAAAATAAAATAAAAACCATCATATTGTTGGACAAGACAGACAAAGAGAAGAAGGAGAACCCAAGAAAAGGAACAAGAGTCAGGGACCTACTGGTTCCCATAGTCTGGAATCCCACAGACCCACTGAACTGAACGTCATAATATATACACAGAAGACCTGGTGTAGATCCTGTATTCCTGCTCTACTGGCCATTTTAACAATTTGATCACAAAAATACCAATCTTTGTTGACATTCCTCAGATAAGAAAAAATAATTTAAATAAAATAAGCACATAAGAACAAAAGGCATCTTAAATTTCTTAAACTGAGCAGAATGAAGCCCGGCATGCCTGTGATCCTAGCAGTCAGGAGACTGAGGCAGCCTGGACTAGTGCCGAGATACAGGAAGGTGGAACTAGTGTCATCTGATAGCTCAGGCATGTACATCAGGGATACTGCCTTAAAAATCAGGAGCTATTAAACTCTGTACTAACAGAGTAATCTTTATGCAAATGACCAGACTAATAAGAGAAATAAGTAAAAAATTATTTATCTTGAATTATACACACACACACACACACACACACACACTAATTAAAACATAGCCTTAGGACCTACAAAATTCTTCTGTCTCTGTCTCTCTCTGTCTCTGTCTTTGGGTTTTGAGATAGGCTCTCTCTTACGTATCTCTGACTGGCCTGGCATTCCCTATGTAGACCAGCCTAGCCTCATGCTCATAGACATCTACTTGCTCTCCCTTGATGTCTGCTGTGACTGAAGACATCTGCCACGACCCCCACCTACTTTTTCTTTTTTGCTGTTGTTTTGGATTTATGTTTGGTACTTACCTCATGCATGGAGTCCAAAAGTTTTGTCAGTTGATAAAACCGCTGCCAATTCTGACTGGAGTTTCCTTCCCTTTTGACAATGGCTTTTCCTAGCTCTTTGATATAAGTCATTCGAATCTCATCAAATAACTCTTGGCTCTTCAGACCTTCCTTAGGAACTAAAAGGGAAGATGAAGTCAGTTAAAATTTTCCTTTCTTTAACTTGTCTTGCACTAAGTAGCACATTCATGCATATTTCATTGTTACAATGTACTTTGAATACACTCTAAAATTCATGGATTCTCAAAGGATGGTGGGACTATGGCTAAGTGAGAGTATAGGCTAACTAAGAATTGGGGTTCATCACCATGGGAGATCCAACTGTCTCCCATCTTATAATGGGAGCAGGTGATGACACCTGAGGATGCTAATCTGTGATGTGTAGCAGTGAGAACAGACTTTAAACAACCTTCCCTTTTACAACCTTCATACTGTAGCAGGTGAGGTCAATTCCTCCAGGAAAGGGTGTCTAAAGGTGTAGAAGGTAGTGTGTTAACTACTGCAAAGCAAATGGCTAGAGAGTTCAGAAGCAAATAAAGGCTCTATAGAGAGCCTTTGAATTCAGTCTTTTTCTTTGAAGGGAGCTGTTTAAATACTTCATTGACAAGAACACCCTGAAGTTGATCCACTTCATTATTAATCATCTTTCTCCAATTTGAAAGTTTCCCAGCTCTCCTTTTTACTGAACCTGTTCCCCTTATCCCTGTGGGCACAACTCTTGTCCTCCTCCTTCCATTCATCAGGCTTTCCCTAAATTGTATCATTGCTGCCACACATCTCCCATTAGTCTGCAATGTCACCAGGGACTTAAGCCCTCTATTCTCCTGCCAGGCTAATTCTTCTCCTTTCTTTTCCTTCCTTCTTTCTCTATTACACTGAACTTACTGTTCCTCCCTAGGAGGAAATGCTGGTTTTCATTCCTCCTTCTTGTCCACCTTTGCCCTGTCTTCAGTTTTTCATTCCTTAGCAGACGTGCCTCCCATGAACACATTTTGGATACAGCCCCAAGGAGCTCACTGAAGACGAACTGTGCACCTCCTACTAGTTTTGCACCAAGAATCCAGTTTGCATTTTTGTTTCTGGGGATTGCCTTTGCTCATATTTAGCAGTTTTTCCAACTTTACCCCGAGAGAAGGGGGAAGGAGCGCCATCACTTGGCTTGGCCCTGAGATGTGCTTCTATTCTGACCAAACACGTCAGGTTTGGAGTTATTCAAGTAAACAAGGATAAGGGTTTGGGAAAGCTGAGGTATCTTGCCTGTGATGCACACTTTCAACCACTAGACTCTGGACTAAGGCTTACTGAAGACTCCCATCAGCCTTCAGTTTTCCTGGCATGCTCATGATTGCGTGTTTCCTTTGACAGTTTGAACTCTTAGTGACTGCTTTATCATCTGTTCTCCCTTCCGAAATACACTAGAACTACTCTAACAGGCAAAGTCAATGCCAGAGTGTATCTGAATTTCCCTCCTAACTTAAGTACTACAATACCTCTTGTACATATGCCTGTATTTCAATCACCTAGTTTGTGATTGTTAGCTTGTAAGATAAATAAAAACATTTGTGTGTGTGTGTGCATGAGTGTTTTGCCTGATATATGTTTATGCACCACAAGTATGTACCCCAGAAGTCAGAAGTAGGCAACGGATCGCTGAGACCTAAGTTACAGACAGTTCTGAGCAGTTATGTGGGTGAACTGCTGAGACACCTCTCCAGACCCCTTGATACCTCATTATTATTACTATAACAGTTATGTAACATTAAGAAAAAATTGACATTTTACTCTCACACATCTCTTTTCTATTAAAATCCCTCCCTCCCTCCCCGTGTCCCTTCCTTTTCTTTCTCTCTCTCTCTCTCTCTCTCTCTCTCTCTCTCTCTCTCTCTCTCTCTCTCTCTCTCTCTTTCTTTCTTTCTTTCTTTTTCTTAGACAGGGTTTCTCTGTGTAGCCCCGGCTGTCCTNTTTCTTTCTTTCTTTCTTTCTTTCTTTCTTTCTTTCTTTCTTTCTTTCTTTCTTTCTTTCTTTCTTTCTTTCTTTCTTTCTTTCCTTCTTTTTCTGAGACAGGGTTTCTCTGTGTAGCCCCGGCTGTCCTGGAACTCACTCTGTAGACCAGGCTGGCTTTGAACTCAGAAATCTGCCTGCCTCTGCCTCCCAAGTGCTAAGGATTAAAGGCGTGCACCACCACTGCCCGGCTATAATCCCTTTCTTATGTAGCACATAATTCTGACATATTTCCCTCTCTTCTGAACAATTTTTAAAATAGCTCATGTAAGACAGATGTAAAGATGACCACAAAATCCTTTTAAAAAGACACATTTGTTTGAGAATGTTTTTATTTTACACATTACTTTATTTCTTGAGACTGTCTTGATAGGTAGCCATGGCTGGCTTGAATTTCAGTCCTTAGCCTCTGGAGTGCTGGGATTCCAGGTGTCTGCTACTGTGCCTGGCCCCATGTTCCTCACTTCTATGTCTCAGGATTGGTAGGTTGTTTGCTTTCATTTGTAACTATTTACTTCACTTTCTTACTTGGTTGTTGTCATTGCTGTTTTAAAACCATAACTCAAGATTTTTTACCCTTTGTCTTTCTTTGTTTTTTTTTGTTATTATTATTTATAATTTGAAGAGGATATGCCAAAATGCAGATTTTTTTTGTTACTGTTTTTCTTTGCTTGGTTATCCCCGAGCTTCCTGGATCCACATTTTTTTTGGTATATATAACTAATTTTAGAAATTTCTGAACTTTTATTACTTAAAATATTTTTTTATGATCTCTCCACAATTTTTTTTTTAAATTCTTTTCCCTCTTTTTATTTGAGTCTAGGAGGTTTTTGTTGCCCTATGTTCACTCTTTCTCAGTTGTATGACAGCTGATGGTCTGCCTGCTAGGAGCACTGTGCGTTATCTTCTCAGCATCTCTTGTTTCTAGCGCTCCCCTAGAGGAGCCTCCTTCGCTTCTATGACTCTTCATTCATAATTCTCATGTGGTCTTTATTTTTCCTGTAGTGTCCCTAGCAAAAATATTGCAGTTATTTTAAATTCCAATGTGATAATGCAAGTGGTTTGGGGCAGATTTAATGCTGGCTTTGTTTTTTAGTGAAAGCTAGACAAGAAGTATCAGAACTGATGAAATTAAGGTATTTTGTGGAAGATAGTGTGGTAATCTGGCTAGGCTCTGGACTGTGTTTAATGTTGGTTATCTGCAATGTGGAGGTTTGAATAAGAATGGTCCCATAGGCTTAACTACCAGGGAGGGGAGCTATGAAAGGGTTAGAAGGATTAGGAGGTGTGTTCTTATTTGAGTAGGTGTGGCCCTGTTACTCTGTGGCCCTGTGGGATAAGCTTTGAGGTCCCAAAACTCCCCAACAGGCCCAGTGCTTCTCCTTCTCTCTACACGTGCAGATCAGAGCGTAGCACTCGCTACTTTTCCAGAACCGTGCTTGTCTGCCATCCCGATGATGAACTAGGCTAAGCTCTGGGAACTGTAAGCAAGCCTCCAATTAAATGTTTTCTCTTATGATTACATTTCACTTTTACTGCACCCGAATGTTTCCTAGAAACCCATTTTCCCCTTTTCTTTCCTGTGAGTCAGGAGGGCTATTGTAAGGGTCTAGAATCCTTTATTTGCCTTTTCTCCTTGTCAGGTAAGGTCTTGATGAGGCTCTCTCTTATAGGGCAGGCCTTGCTTTTGCTTTGGAAATACTACATGTACTTCCAACACTTTATTCTCCTTTCTAACCAACATAAAAATGACAGAGTTTTTCTCTTATCTTCACCACAAGTACTTGTAAAATTTCTGAAGAAAGTCTGGATTGCTGGGCATGTTGAACTTCCATTTTAAACCAGTCCTCCTCATTAGCCTCCATCTGTTTCTTGGAGTTGATGAGAGTCTTTTTAAGAAATTAGTTTCTTTCTTTTAATAGTATATATTTAAGGTTCAGTAATATTTTTTTCTTGGCACAACAGCCCATTTCTTTTCAGTGTTGAGTAATACCATCATTTGGATATATCAGTTTATTGATTTGCCTACTGGATGATATATCTCATTGTGCCTAAGTTTAGCCAGATACAAACAGCTTGGCTATAAATATCCATGCTGCATAAGTTTTCATTTCCTTTGTATACTGATCAAGCAATTGCTACACCACATGGTGAGACTATGTTCGCCTTTATAGGAAACTACCAAACTGTCTTCTGAAACGGTCATTCCACTTTGCTATTCTTTTAGCAGTGAAGAAGAATTCCTGTGCTCTGTGTCTTCAACCAGTATGTGGTGTACTCACTATTCTGGACTGGTTCATTCTAGACATGTCCTTATGGAATGTGACAGACTTACTGTCTTTATTCTATCTTCTTTAATAAGTCATCTTTGCATAGTCCCAGTCCTTAAAAACTGGGTTGTTCCAATTGCTGACTTGAAGAGCTCTTTGTATATTTTAAGAGAATATCAGGTATGACTTTCCTTTTATTAACTAATATAGACAAGATTCTTTAATTTTTTTAAACTTTTTTACTTTCATTATAAAGCAGTCTTGCTAAAGTCTAAAGTTTAAACATTTGGTTGTTCTGAAAAACAAACTGATTATTTTCTCAGCTATTCCCCATACATGGTAGTCACTATCACAAAGAATCGTACACTAGAGAGACAGACTCATTACTGTTGGCATTCTTTCTCCACATCTTATATCGTGATCTAGATGAATGGGTAGAAGGAAGGAAGACTCGGTATGGAGCCTCATCACCAGAGATCCCTGGCAAGATCCCATACCTAGATCTACAATTAATAGTGATAACAATATACATACCCTTTTTACATTTTGCCTTTCTGAATATCATCTTACTAGAAAAACACAATGAAAGTGGCATATATATATATATATATATAGACACACACACATATGTATGTATACATACACACACATACACACATATGTGCAATAGTTATACAACTTTCATATGCATTTGCCATATTTAGACTGAATGTTAAAAGCGAGTAGGTGATCCACCAACCTGAGGAGAGAAGCAGTAAGGTTTTCATACAGAGATACTCTTCGTAGGATACCTGCAGTCTTTGTAATTCATTGGAGATAAACAACATGTGTTTACATTGGTCATACATGCAGGGTAGAGTCATCCTCTGCCTGGGAGACACAAATACAGATGTGAGTTAGAAAGAAATAATGCTAGTCTAAAATATTAGCTGAATTTTGGGTTGGTCTTTGAATTTATGAAGTCATGGCTGCAAACATACCTACTGCTGTTCCCCAAACATATTATAGAACTAGAATGTTGGAGAACATGAAGAGACTATTCAATAATAACCCTTTACATATGACACTAGGTTTTTGCTGTTCTGAAACAACAAAATTGTGAATCCTTTATATACTCAGAACTCAATAAGCTATCTAATTCTGGAATCCGTACAGCATACTTTTATGGAAACATTAGGGATTGGTTATTTTTACAGGTCTTTTAGTCTGCTTATTTCTTTTAAAATTCTTTCATTTTTCACAAATTATAATCACACTGTCATTTGCCCCTTCCCTTTCCTCTCTCTAAACCTTTTCACGTTCCTCTTTTTGCTCTCCTTCAAATTGATGGCCTCTTTGTGCATTAATTGCTGTTACATACATGCGTGTATATTCATATATATTCCTAAATATTTAAGTGAAACCTGCTCAGTATGCATAATGTTACTTGTATGTATGTTTCTAGGGATGACCAATGGTACTGGATAACCAACTGATGTATTATTCTCTGGGGAAAACCATTTCTCCTGTTGTCAGCATTGCTTAGTTGCTATAGTTATTTGTGGAGGGTTAAGGCCTTTGGGATTTCCCTAATCTATGTTAGCATATCTAGTTTGTGGTTGTTGTTTAGCAAATGTTTAGCCAGGGAAACCACTCATTTACTTCATACATAGCAGATATTATTTTATTTCCCTTCTCTCTACCAAGTCTAAGATTATTACTCATCATTATTTAGCTCTAACCCATGTTGGTTATCTCCCGGAACCAGAACGAAAAATCTGAAGTCTGTCTCACAGACAGCATGGATTTGTTCTGCCCTCACTCATTCCACGATCTTGAAGGCCTTCTTTGAATCCCTCACCTGTGCTAAGCTTGCTTCATTCAGTTCTTCATTTGTTTCTTCTGCCTTGAATGCCCTGCATTTTCACAGTTTTGTTTGTTTGGCTTGTACAGTGAAATGATTGCTACTCAAGACTTCTGGTTTCCAAAACCTCCATCAGCTCCACCCCACTCCATCATATTATTTTATTATGGCTTTATGAAATAATTTTGGTCTTTTATTTGAATCCCCCATCAGATTGTTCTAAGAGACCTTATCTATTTTATCATTTTATTCCATGTTTGCATAATAGTGCTTGGCTCTTGATAAGTATGTAAATACTACTTAGAATATGGCAGTAGAAAATTATAAGCACCACCAGTGGAGAAACAATACCAACTTTAGCTGGGATGATTGACTGCCCCAGTTAGGAATTTTCTCTACTACTTTCCCAGCTATTGGGAACTCTCTGCTCTATCCTCTGAGCTCTGTCCCCAGACTCAATTCTAGGCTCAAGAATCTCATCTTAAAAATATGAAGGCTATATCATCTGGTTCCCCACTAAAACACTTAGATAAAAGGAGCTTAATTGTGTCAGTACTTTAGTCTCTTCCATTTAACTTTTAGCTCAAATAGAAGCATTTCTGCAACTCCAGTTATACAGTTAACAGTTTTTTAAAAATCTGGTAACACAAGAAGGATGTTTGCAATATTTTCAGACAACCTTTTAAGGGCATCCCAAATGCGCTCCAATTCCTTTCTCTAGACATTCTACTCATCAATGATGAATATTAGTTTCCAAACTGATTTTTCTTCTGGGCACATTTCAGATGGTCATTGTTACTTACATGAAGTGTAACTGAATTAGTGTTATACTAATGAGGCTTTATGGTCCCCCTCCACCCCACCCCATGCCTTGGTCTTTTGAAACAGTGTTTTGCTGTGTAGCCCTGTGTCTGTCCAGGAACTAGCTCTGTTGACTAGGCTGGCTTCAAACTCACAGAGATCTGCCTGTCTCTGCCTCCCAAGAATCTATATACAATAAAGGATTATCTCTATTCTTCAGAGAATACCTCTTGGACTCTGTATGTGAACATATCATTGTAGGAATGGATAAGATACTGGTACAAAGGCTATTGATATAAAACAGAAAGAAAGAAAAAAAACAGGGCTAAATGGAAAAGAGAATATATTTAGGCTTATTGTGAGCTAAGAGGATGTGTTTGAAGAATGACCAGTTTAATTGTCCACAGAGAACATTTAAAAAGAATCAACAGAAAGGAAGTGAGGATGCACTGGGTGGTCAGTGAAATAGATCAGAACAGTGCTAAGGAGGAAAGCATTAGTCAAAACAAAGACACTTAATGGAAGTAGAAAACCTGTGAGCAAAAGAGTTGCATGAGCCAGGGGTGAACAACAACCACAGTTCATAAGTACTCACAAAGACTTACAGAATAAACAATGGCTGGCTTATGAAACTGTGAGCTGTGATAGTTCTTCAGTTTAAAAAAATCATAATACTATATTTCCTCATATTAATTCTTTTCCTTTTCTAGACATGATCTCATGTGGCCCAGGCGGTCTTCAAACTTGTTATTATTATTTTCTTTATTTACATTTCAAATGCTATCCCGAAAGTTCCCTATACCCCACCCCCTGCCCCTGCTCCCCTACCCACCCACTCCCACTACTTGGCCCTGGCCTTCCCCTGTGCTGGGTCATATAAAGTTTACAAGACCAAGGGGCCTCTCTTCCCAATGATGGCCAATTAGGCCATCTTCTGCTACATATGCAGCTAGAAACTCGAGCTCAGGGGGTACTGGTTAGTTCATATTGTTGTTGCACCTACAGGGTTGTAGCCCCCTACAACTCCTTGGGTACTTTCTCTAGCTTCTCCATTGGGGGCCGTGTTCCATCCAATAGCTGACTGTGAGCATCCACTTCTGTGTTTGCCCAGCACTGGCATAGCCTCACAAGAGGCCGCTATATCAGGGTCCCTTCAGAAGAATCTTGCTGGCATGTGCATTAGTATCTGGGTTTGGTGACTGATGATGGGATGGATTCCCAGATGGGGTAGTCTCTGAATAGTCCATCCTTTCATCTTAGCTCTAAATTTTGTCTCTGTACCTATATAGTTTCATGGGTATTTTGTTCCTTATTCTAAGGAGGAATGAAGTATCCACACGATGGTCATCCTTCTTGGTTTTCTTGTGTTTTACAAGATGTATCTTGGGTATTCTAAGTTTCTGGGCTAATATCCACTTATCAGTGAGTGCATATCTAGTGACTTCTTTTGTGATTGGGTTACCTCACTAAGGATGATATCCTCCAGATACATCCATTTGCCCAAGAATTTCATATATTCATTGTTTTTAATAGTTGAGTAGTACTCCATTGTGTAAATGTACCACAGTTTCTGTATCCACTCCTCTATTGAGGGACATCTGGGTTCTTTCCAGCTTCTGGCTATTATAAGTAAGGCTGCTATGAACATAGTGGAGCATGTGTTCTCAATGGCCTTTCTAAGGCGCAGATGTAAGCCTTGTCATGCAAACACATCTCTTGCTTATCTGTACCACCTCACACCCACTTAGAGTGAACATCCTCTCTGACCTCACATTAATTTTTAATAAAACTAATATTGTTTTCTCGATTAGGGCTATATAGTTAAAATAATAGTACAATACAATTATTGTTTTTAATTTCAGACTCCAGAGGTGCTTAAGGTATAAAGGGTCTTTTGTTTGTTTTGTTTGATTTTGAAACAAGATCTTCTATTATGTAGTTCTGGCTGTCCTGAACTTAATACATAGCTCAGGCTAGCCTGGAACTCACAGAAATCCACCTGGTTGTGCCTTTGGAGGGCTAGGATTAAAGTTGTTTACCACCACACCGAGCTGGAGTAAAGGTACATTTAGACATGTCCTGAGAGAGAAATAATGGTATATTATTCTAAGCACTAATAAACAACTCTGCTTCATGTCTGTTCAGATGCTAGATAGCTGGTAAGATTGATTCAATCCCATATTATTATGATAGCCCATTGGGAAACATCAGCTGGTTAAAATACTGTATGAACGAATACAAGACAACTGCCTCCCGTGTAACTTACTCATTAATAATCAGATCAGGGGCAAAGCACAGCAGGCTTCCACTTGCTTGTCTGTATGATCTCCAGCCCAGGGCAAAGGCCATGAGAAACATCCATGAGTACTGTAGAAGGGTCATTTGGTCATCCAGGTGTAAGTTTCTGAATCCTAGATGGGAAATAAAGGTATAAGGAACACTCTAGTTGACAAGTTGGCCTTGTTTGGATGTGACCTTTAATAGATAGCCATTGATCAGATCCACACCTGGGCACTCAAAAATCTTTAATGATTTTAAAAAATTTATGAATAGCTATTTTTTTTGGCCAATTTTGTCCTTTTAAGTGCACAGAAAGTAGTATATATAGTAAAAGAGAAAGCTGAGAGTCTTTGCTTAGGATATTTCTTAATGGATTTAGATTTTTAAAATTTCCTGATATCCATCTTCTTTTGCTAAAAAGGTGGGGTGATGGCAGCTTAGGTGTGTGTAACCATAAACTTGCCAATCACTTTCCTATCTGTAAAGTCAGGACTGATAATTAACATTGACCTCTGCTGCATCCGAAGTTCCAATATGAAACTTGTTTTAAAATACCTTTAAAATTAGAAGAAAGTTTATAGTCAATAGATGCCATTTCATTTAATGAAAAATTAAAATAACTTTGTGTTAGTAAATTTTGACAAAGCCAACAAAACCTGCTGTTTATCAACTTCAAAAACAATCTGAATGAAAATAAGTGGAATCCCTAAATGTTGTTTTCCAGGTGTCACTGTGAATGGAATTTTAGTTCAGATAATATAAGATCTTATGTAAAATGAAACACTATATGTAACCTGAAAGTCAGGGAACAGTATCCACAGTTTACTTTCGATCTTTCTTTTGTCCTAGTGAGTAAAAGAAACAAGATTTGCTATGAGATCAATCAGGATGATAGACAGCCTAAAGAGTCTTAGAGCAGCTTTATTTTGGAGGGTGCTGCAGACTGACCCCAAGGTTTGTGTAGGGTAAGCAAATGGCATGTCACTAAGTTATTTGCCAAGCCCAACTCAGAGTGCGTTTATTCAATAAAATACAAAGATTTATGCTGTGGCGCGTCCTTCATGCCTTACCTGGTATTGCCTTTGCCCATTTCACTGCGGCAATCACTTGGCGCCCACCCAACATGTTGAGCGTGGTCATGATTCTCCACGCTGAATCTGGAACAGAGCTGTCATATCCTGCATATAACACCTCAGGTTCAATCACCTCCAGCAGTGACACCAAGGTAGGGGTAAGCTGTGGTAATGCTGCAGGAACTATTGTTTTGTTAGGATTTTCAGAAGTGTCTTGTGAGACTCCTGCAGTGGCTTGCTGAATTCCTTTAATTTTCTTCTTTGTTTTTCGAGCTGTGAATATTGAAAAAAGAAAAAAGAAGTTTGTAGCCCAAACTTTCAAATTATAAGAGGTCTTTACTTTCTGACACTATTATTGAAAGAAGTAAACTATTCAAAATTTTTGGCATGTCTATGTGAATATGTGTGTGAGTGTGGTGTATGTACACGTGCATGTGCATACACCCGTGCATTACTCAAGGTCAGGGGAAGAAGTTGGGTACCCCAGTCTATCAGTCTTTTGAGGCAGGCTCTCTTGTTGGACTTGGAGGTAGGCTGATAGCCAGTAAGCCCTAGAAAACCCTCCTGTCTCCACCTTATCCTTCAAAATGCTGTGGTTAATAGGCAAGGGCATAGCTATATCTGGCTTTTTAAGTGGGTAGTGGGACCCTAACTTGGGTCTTTCATGCTTGCCTAGCAAGTGATTTTTAACCATGGAGCCCCCAATTCGAGGATTCTCTTATTAGTAATTTGATAACCTGGCATGGAAGGAAAAGATCTATAGGAATTCCCTCCCAGGACTTGTTTCCTCTAACAGTGAGCCAAGAGTTTACTGTTCACCTTAAACTTGAGTCTGAGGCTGGAGAGATGGCTCAGCAGTTAAGAGCACTGACTGCAGAGGTCCTGAGTTCAATTCCCAGCAACTACATGGTGGCTCACAATCATCTGTAATGGGATCTAATGCCCTCTTCTGGTGTGTCTGAAGACGGCTATAGTGTACTCATACATAAAATAAATAAATGAATCTTTAAAAAAAGAAACAAACAAAGAAACAACAACAACAAAACCTTCCGATCCTCCTGCTTCCTAAGTGCTGGATTATGTCACCTTTTATTCTTCCCAGGTTTTATTAGGTTCTTTGAGAATTTCCTACAATGTATTTTGAACACATTTACTCCTTTTTCTAATTCCTCCTAGATACATACCCCCTTCCCAACTCATCACAGTTATTATTTTTCTAAACCATAAAGTATAATTTGTGCAGCCCATATGTTCTTGGATATGTGGCCTTCCACTAGAATGGGTAACTTACCAGGGGCCACCTTCAGTAGATGCTTAGCTAGGGTGTGGGGATCTGTGCCCATTCCCCTTCTCTATGCTGGGATCTTATGTGGCTTTGCACACAAGTCCTGTGGGTTTCCATGTGCAGCTTCCCTGCTGTGTCTGGAAACCATGCTCCCTGTAGTCATCCAGTGCCTCCAGCTCTTACAGTCTTCCCACCCTCTCTTCCATGAGCCTTAAGAGGAGGAGCTGTGACACAGATGTCCCATGTGGGGCCGAGCTGTCAACTTTAAACAACCTAGATGGACTTAAAGCTCTGGGAATGGTCTGGGGGATTCGAACTCGAGACAGGGTTTCTCTGTGTAGCCCTGGCTGTTCTGGAACTCACTCTGTAGACCAGGCTTGCCTTGAATTCACTCTGTAGTCCAGGCTGGCCTTGAGCTCACTCTGTAGTCCAGGCTGGCCTTGAACTCACTCTGTAGTCCAGGCTGGCCTTGAGCTCACTCTGTAGTCCAGGCTGGCCTTGAACTCAGAAATCCGCCTGCCTCTGCCTCCCAAGCACTGGGATTAAAGGTATGTGTCACTACTGCCCAGCTTGAACATTTTACATTCAGTAACACACTCTGTGGTAGGTAGGCAGCATGGGGAGGACCTCTCCTGTCAAGAGACTGAGATGAATACCATTCTTTCAATATCAGCATCTTTTATCCAAATAATTGCTATTCTCATTTCCTTACTTTCTCAATATAAGATGTCTTTTTTAGGTTTCTTTTTTATTTTTAATTATGTGTATGTTTTTCTCATGTGGGTGCATGTATGTATCTATAGAGGCCAGAAGATGTCAGATCCCCTAGAACTAAGTTAGAGGCAGCTGTGAGTTGCCAAATAAGGGTGCTGAGAAGTGAAGTTGGATCCTCTGTCACTGATCCATTTATCTATCCCAAAGACTATTCTTTATAAAGTACAACTATGACCATGTCTCTGTCATGATTATCTAATTCCCACTCAGGGTCTGTATTTACAACTCAATGCTACTTCTTCCAGGATGATGTCTCTGACTTTCAGGACAGGCTCAGATGGCCTTCCCTCTTGATCCTGTAGTAGCATTTCCTTTGCAGCATGCCATACAATTTTGTGATTGACATTGTAGCATAAACAGAAAATAAGCTACTCAGACTCAGGTACTAAATTTGTATTTGCTTTATATTTGCTGAATGTTTGCTAAATGATGTACCATAGTAACAGTAAATACTAACAACATGAGTTAGTAAGAATTCTACTTTCAGAGAGCTTGCTATTTCAACTACAACAAAATCCTGACTTTTCCAGAGGGAAGTTTTTAAATAAGTGTTAATTATATAACTTTTTATATAAGCAGGAATATCAAATTATAACTTACAAGAAGTTTTTAGTTTTCTTTATACTTAAACCATAAAACAACCCATCCAGTGTTGTTGGCAGAGTTGTAATAAAACATATGTTTTCAAGTAAAAGGTGTGGTGGTTTTTGAAGTGCAAAGTAAAAGAGGAATATGAACTAGATCTCATGTACAATACTTTTCCAATCTTACAAAATGGTTTTGAGTTTTAAAAAAAGGAGTAAGAAGGATGAAAACAAAATTGCTCCAAGTTATATAATTTTCAATATTATGTAATCTCTTTACTTAATATACACCATGGCTGTCCCAAATTCAATGTATATAACAAAAGTGGATGAATTAACACATAAAATGATATGATTGTGGAAAAAACCCATTTTAATATAACATTTTGCTAATTAAGCATAGATAGAGTTCATTACATGATTCCACTTGCTTGCTTTATAAAGTAAAGTGATCTGGTCTCATGTGATAGGTAGACAGTTCCTTAAGGTTCCATTACCTTCCAGGTTCATTCCAGCTTGAAGACATTTTCGATAGCGGCACGCTGGACAGTTTTTCCTTCGAATTTTATCAATGATGCAATCATTTCTTCCAGCACAAAGGTAATTGTGCTGTCCTATAAGAGATTAAAAGGGCATTGTTAAAATCCCACAGATCTGTAAGGATATTTTAATGAAAAAGCCTGTCCTCTTTCTGTTAGTCTGCAATCATCAGGATACAAAGTCACTGACGAAGGGTGTGAAGTCTGTTTATCTGCAGGGATTGTAATGTTGACAGGACTTGTTCTGATCAACGAATTTAAAGTCAATAAAAACAACCCTTACTACAGTATTTCATATATAGATGTGTACAAATCATAAAAATACTCTAAGATCAAGAGACAGAATTGTATGCCATTAACCCCCTGTGCCAAAGGTCAGCACTTTAAAACCTGCTTTCTATAGTTATTTAACAGTTATAGATGCGGTTTGCAATTATTATTTTTATTATGAATTTTGATCTATTGCTGAAGTGACTAAAAGGAAGCAAGCTTAAATTTTTTTGTAATCCCTAAGGAAAAAGATGACTTTAATTCATCATTCAACATTATCATGCGTAAATGAAACAAGTTCTTCCCAATTTTAAATGAAGTAAAATGTTACCAACTTCTAGCCACAAACGAGACAAACTAAACAAACTGACAAAGATCATTAGTTAATATACTTTTAGAATACAAAGATGCGTGGAGTCACCTTTAGCCTCAAATACTGACTTAATGCTAGGTAGCATCCCCATTTTCTGGTATCCACTATTGAAGAACATATTATGAACTTCAGTTCTCTCCTGGCAAAAAATTATAAGACTGTTAAAAAAAAGAAAAGACTAAAAGTGTTTCTATCTCCTACATGCACTGTATTCTTTAATCTGAGTATTAAATGTTAATGAAAACAACTGAAGGATCTATTTGACTGGGACGGGTATAGAAGTTTCCTACACAAGACTTAACTGTCTATATAGATACACCAGTAATTGATAATCTGTATTTCTTATATTAGATGGCATGGCAAGACACACAAAAATGTGAGACATTTCTCAAGAATAAATCATATTCAAAGAAATGAGAAAGAACTGTAATGGTCAGCTCACCAGGTAGAACATATAGAGACCTGATTTCTAAGGGGGTACTTTTTTCTTTCTTAGGGCAATCTAAGACTTGGATAAAAAAATTTTAGTTTTTTTCTGATATGTAAAATCATGGTGGTGTTTAAATATGAGTTTGGAGTACATAGTTAACTGTATTAGTCTAATCTTTTGTGACAATACAGTTATGAAGTTGACTAATAGTTTATATGTATATTATTAGCTATATAGTTAAGTTATATACTGGATTTATTTCAGGGTTACTTTCCCATGCCTAATATCTATGCTAGCTCTTTCAAATTCTTTCTGTATTTTGTAATCCCCCTGTTTTCTTAAACACAAAATAGAAGAACTAACTCTATAAAATCCTATTACATGGGATTGGAGAGATGGCTCAGTCGTTAAGAGCACTTGCTGCTCTTACAGAGGACTTGGGTTCAGTTCCCAGCACCCACATGGCAGCGGATCACAACTGTCTATAACTCCAATTCTAGGGAACCAGATGCCCTCTAGCTCTGCAGGTACCAGGTACACAGTGTTCATACAGGTAAACATTTATACATATAAAATAAGACTAAATAAAATCTTTTTAAAAAATTCCATCATGCAGCAAAAGTAGAAACAACAGGTTGTATCCACAGTTAAAGCACTAAAATTTTACCCCCTAAGAACACCCCTACATCCATTGTTTTTCAAAGAATCTTTATATCAGTGTTGTTTGAAAAACTGGGGAAAAATTACTTCTAGAATAGAAAAAATTCAGTGTTTTATTTATGTCTAAAAGATTGGACTGTTTGTATTATGCTGATATTTATTTCTTTATCCGGTGTGTAGTATAACTGAGAATCTTTGCTATAGGCTCAGGTTATTATAATAGAATAATATACTAGTCTATTCATTCCTTGTAACAAAACAGGGGATTTGAGCTAGTGTTCATTATTTCACAAAGAATGGCCATGTACTACTAATTACTAATAGTAATTTCCCAACTGTCCTTTTAAGACAGACATCTGGAATTCTTTTGTTTTCTGCCACCTGATAAATTTCCTTTCTAACTTCTTGATGCCAAGGGAAGATCCTTGAGCTCATCCAAAGCCTCTTTAATACTGTTGATTATTGGTACTTTTGGCTAAATCTACTTTTAGCATTTGACAGTGGCTTGCTATTTATGATAGGTGTAGTAGCAAGCTTACAAGATGCCCAGCGATATCTGTCTCCTAATACAGTGTAGTGTAATCCCTTCCCAAATCACACCAACGCTGGATTCTATGACCAATAAAATGTTGCATAGAACAACATGATATAGGAAATGGGAAACACAACACAGGGCATGTAAAAGATGCAGACTACAGACTGTACCGGGAGTACCTGAAGATTAAATATAAACTAATACTATCAACTAAGCTTCTATAGATGTCCTCAGTAGCAGTGGTATAGCGGCATGCCAAGAAACTGATCTTGGAAACATTAACTTTTTGGAGTTTGTTCTCTTATGAACTGTTAGAAATTTTGCCAAGCTTAGAAGTAATTATAACACAGTAGTTCTGTGTTCAACACACCAGAACTACTCCATATATGGTAGCTAATAGTTAAATCTCTTGTGATTACTTTAATCTCAGCATCTACCTGTATTAAAGTCTAGCAGGTATCAGGGCTTATCAGGTGCATCCTTTTGAGGGTCTGTGTTGAGAATAAGGCCTTATTTGGAGACCACTTCGTTGCAATCCCAGCTTGGCCACTTCAACTTTCTGAACCTGTTTGCTAGTCTGGTAGACTAACAGGATCTAAGTGTTCACAGGGCCACTAATTGATTTTGTATGTATGTATTTCACACATGGCAAATGAAGAGTCATTGGTAACTATCCACTTATGGTCTACCAATACAGTTATAGATACTTGTGGGTAAAATGAATACAAGTAAAAAGGACCGGCAGGGCATAAGTACATGGAAAACTCCCAGGATCTTTGATTTAAAAATAGATTTGTCTTATATAAATAACAAATGTGTAAAAACTCTGATTTATGTTTGGGTATAATGCCAATACAGGGCTTAAGTATAATTTCTAGTATGTGTTAAAAATGTTATGTTACAAATAAAATATGTAATATCAAATAAAATAAAATAATTTTAAAAATGAAATGCTACAAACCATGTTATGGATTTTACAAGTCTAGATAATTTTTTTCTTTGAATTAGAGTAGCAAGGGTTTACGGAATGTTAGAGCTGGAAAGTGCCTTTGAGAACACGGAAACTCAAGTTAGAGAGGAAGCAGAGACAAGAGGCTTACTCATCAACATCGTACACATCTACAGGTTTCCTTACTAATGCAATCTGGCCACCACGCTTTGCTGAAATAACTGGTAAACATTTTAAAAATAGTGTAGCTAATATTTATTTTTACATAAAAATAAGGGAATGAGTTCATTTTAAATAAGAACAATGGGCTGTGAATGGTAGTATATTGAAAGATCAATGTAGCTTTATTTTCTGGTTTAATTCCATTACAATGCTTTTGGGTGGGGTATATAAAAATCTCTCTAATATTAACCGGCTGCTCTGGAATGTGAACCCGCCAACACATGATCACCCTGCAGTCATCTCCTTTCCAACGCCATATTTCCAGACTTCACCTATACTTTAATCTCCATACTTTGTTAATGTGGCCTTTACTTTAGTAGAATGTGACCTCAGTCCTTGTGGTACTTAAGATGGCCTCTTTATTTATTTAACAGGAAAAAAGTAGAGCAAAGAATGCTGTCCCTCCCTTACTGTTTCTCCCAGGGTCACTGGCTTTGTCAGACTGGTGTAGCTGGTAGCTTTGAAGCCAACTCGCTTATGGGGAATGAAAACCCACCATTCTTGGACGGCCCAGACTCAGCGTACTGCCAGTCCACCCAGCAGCAGTCCTTACAATGCTTGCTTTAGTTCTTTCTCAGACTGAACTTAATCAACTTATTCTAGTTCTTCTCCTTACTCCTGTCCCTTCCCAATGGAGGACTTAAGAGCCACCATGCTTGCGCCTGAATTACTGTCTATCATTAGTGGACTTTGTATACAATGAACAGTTAAAAATTTACTGTGAGAAATAGGAATGAAAACGAAACTCTTCAAAACACACACTACCTTCCACTGCTCTTTTAAAGAAGACTTTACAGCTTCCACATGTCAGCACCCCATAGTGGCAGCCTGAAGCTTCATCGGAGCACACCAGGCAGAGTTTGGGAGGTGGTCCCGTTGCTGTGGAGGAGCTGGATGGAGGAGAGCTCACATCTGGTCTCATTCCAGGGCTATAGGAAGAGGATAAACAGAGTTATGCTTGGCATGATTATGAAAGGAATGTCAGAATATATTTCTTTCCCCTTCTCATTCCACACCAGCATGTTCACACTGAATTCTGACTTTTAAGTGCTAACAAGCACCAAAATACCTGATTTCAATATATGAAATGCATTAAACTGGTAAGATGGTACAGTGGTTAAGATCATTTGCCAGCAGGCATGAGGACCCAAGTTCAAATCTTTATCACCTTCTTAAAAAGAAGGCCGTAATTGTGCATTATATAATCCCAGTATTGAGGAAGAGAGTCAGGTGGATACGAAGGGCTCACAGATAGATAGCCTAACTAAGACAGTGAGGTAACCATTCAATGCCTATCTCAAGGCAAAAAGTGGAGAGTGATAGAAGGTACCCTATGTACTGTTCTGGTCTCTATATATTTGCATATTCCCATGCATATGAAACATACACACAACAGTAAATATAATACAAAGTGCAAGAGCCAATTAGTTTTCTGGCTTCTAAACAGAATGATGTGGTTTATTTCACATATAACTACTATTTTTTTTTAAAAAATGTATTATTTTCTAAGTGTGTAATTGGTGAGGTTAAAAAAATGGATTAGACCCATAATTAACATAAAAACTGAGAAAGGATATCTCTATTGCACCCCCAAATTCCTTCTAACCCTTGAACGTCAATCTTCTTTTCCTTTGAAGTTCTTACATTGATCTCATTATCATTCTATCCATGCTCTCTACTATGGAAAAAATACATATACCACCTTAGAGTTTGATCCTAGCTGAAACAACAGTTTCTTATGACTTGGGAAAGATTATTCCAGAAACATTACCATGTATATTGGAAAAACCTCTAGTTTTCTATTCTGAGTACAACCAACCTGTGCTCTCTCAATCAGAATACCCCGAGAAAGCAACAAAAACTGAGTCTGTGCTCTAACCAGGGCTCATTTTCATCCTGCAAACTTCTTACCATCATGGGAATGAGCAAGATATATCATTAATTTAAAGTTATTATTCAAAGTCTTTAAATTTTCAGAGAATTTGAAAGAATGGATATTTATCCTTTACCTGAAACAACAAAGGTATACAATAAATTAGCTATTATATTTTGTATTAAGTGATAATGATTTTCAATATTGAATTGTCCTAAGGAACTTTTACCATACATGCTGACTCTGGAACAAAAGCATATATATTGCTAAAAATAATCTAGCCTTTTGCTTCCGGTTACATTGCCTATTCCCTGTCTTATTATATCCTCTCAAACAGACTTTAAAAACTATGAATGGTATCAACTCGTCGGGTGTGGAACTCCTGTTAAATCATGTTGTTTGTCACTTCTATAAGGAAGTTCACACACATCACCACTTTCTCTGTGATCTTTGCTAAGAGATGGTACTTAGACTAAGCTAGACTGGGTGCTGCTTGTCTCTTCATCCTTTATGCGTGCTTTTATTTCAGCCTAGCAAAGTGCTAAATCTCAAATGCAAAACAAAAAAAGATTAATACATTCACAACTAAACATTTTTCTTTATTTAGTTAGAAATAAGAACAATGTTTTTCAATTGCTTCTTTAGGAACAAAAATTAAAAAATAGTAATTGTAGCTAGGAGTTGTTACTTATCCCTCTAATCCTAACACTTAGGAGCTGAAACAGAAAGACTGCTATAAAATTGAGCCTGGTCTGGGATCTGCCAGTTCTGGGAAACCCTGTGAAACCATGTCTCAAGAAAGACAGAAACAAACAAAAATGTGTTAGAACGCTATTAAGTAAGTCATTAAACCCAAGGTTCACCCTAAATGTAATCCTCAAATGAATCTTCCTGCATGCTGCCAACTGTCTGTTTATCCAGTGGCTTAGTCAATAGGGCAGTACTCCCACCATTTAGTTCTGGGAATAGGTCTAGGGTTTCACATTGTTCTCTGAGCACTGTCAATAGACTTTCTGCTTGTTTCCATATCACAAGGTATTGATTCCTTGCTAGGTTTGGGCAAGTGGACTGAGTGCAAAATGTGAACCTCTAATAGAAGAGAATCTCCAGACGTGACTGCTTCGGTTGGGCACAGCCTCTGGTTAATGCAGGCTTGTAAGGCAAGGCTGCTGCTTTGGGTCAGAGTTCTACATTGAAGTACAGTGGTCCTGGGGTGAGCACAGAGCAGTAACGTTCTAGGGGAGCAAAACCTCCTGAGCCTCTGTTCTGACGACGCTCCTATTCCTGGCCAGCCAATCTCTTCTCACCTGACATCTATTTTTAGGGATCAGCAAGTCGCTTGTATATTTAGTTTATGGAAAACGAGCACATTGTTTAAAGATTTTTAAGGTTAATTCTATATTGTTTCCTTTACCTGTTTTAAATATAATATTCACACATATAAAATATATGTATATATTTGACTTTTAAATAGTATTTAGGTACATCATGGTTTCAGAATACTTCCATAAGGGGATCTCATTTATCCTCTGAACAACCTTGTAATAAGATGTCACCATCCCTAGGTGAGGTCATGTAAACAGTGGCACGTGGCTGACCAAGGAGAATCCTGATTTGTTTTGGTCTGAGCAGTCCCACTTGACAGCCTTATAGCTTTTGGGAAGCATCTGCTCTGTTGAGTTCTAGTTTTTATCAGGACGCTGAGAAGTGTCACCTATGAACATGTTTAGATATCTAGTACATGGTCTTTACTTGCAGTAAGGCATTGAACCACACATGTTCACTATTTTCTTAAGGAAAACAAAACTTAAGTCTAAAATCTAGGACAGTAGTCCCCAAATGATCACATAGAAATTAGGATATATGCAAACTTATGTTCAGGCCACCGAGATGTGATCTATGTAGATGGCAACAGAGGTAGAACTAAATAAGGGAAGAATGTGGAGCCCAAGGCAGGCTTCAGGGGCCATCTAGATGTAGTGGCTAAGAGCTCAGTATGTGGGCAGCTGCATGGAGGGCTGTGTGCCATAGACATCAGTGTGGGAAAAACCAGCTTTTGTCACACAGAATGGAACTGATTGGGCTATACTGACCATTTTCCTAAGAAATAGATGAATACGGCTGCAAATATTGTTGCTATATTTCTAAGGAGGGGTAGGGTCCAACAAAATGATTAGTTCCCCAAGGAAAATAACAGACATCTATCATAAAAAGCTATGGCAGAAATTAAAGTTATATTATCTAACTGCGTATTTCACCAGTATTTCTTATAACCACTATCAATTGGTAATAGTGCAAGTATTCAAGTCTCTTACTATTTTGTCACATATTAAAGATACATGGGTTGATATTCACAGAACAACTTTTTGCTTTCTCAAGGATGCTCACTGGACTTGACACCCTTTAAATGAGGTGATAGTGAATACAAAGACTACTATAAAAGTTCATAAATGCAAGTGTCATCACAAAAATATTCTGATATGGTCTTGGAGATTCTCAGGGGTCATTTAAATACACTGTGAGAATTGCTGTCATGGAGAACATGGGTGGTGATAATGTAAGAACGTGGTAATCATTTAGTATCTATAAATCCTCCACTGTCCTATTTCTACATGGGATAGTAATGAACTGAGTAAAAGGAAAGTTATTGTGTACTAAACTTGAAGCTTTTCTGTATAAGACAGGAGATGTTGTTAACCTTTTATAAACCCAAGTGTTGTGACTGAGTTAAGCCTTCAGTTTAGGTGAATTTAATCAATAATTTTTCAATGCACTGCCAGAACCCGCCTCAGAAAACAAGTATTAACCACCATGGGAAACCCTGGAAATGCAGCTGCCATCACTGGGTTAATTTTGACAACTACTAATGGAGGAGGTGTATTCTCATTGGCTTGTCAGTTCTGTACAAAAGCTATAGGGCTGTAGTTCTTAATAGGGGCAAATTTTGTTCCTAGGGGATATCTGGTAATGTCTGAAGATGTTTTTAATTCCTCACAAATGGGGGAAAAGCTACTTTTGCAAGGGATAATAGGCCCAAGATGTGGTAAACACCCTCTGGTGCACAAGACGGCCCTACTAGAATGGCCTAGTTTAGGTGTCAGCAGTGGTGGGATCCTTGAAACTTGGCCAAAGTTTCTAGCACATAAACTAATATGGATGAATGAGTAAAATTGGACAAGAACCAGAAACATTTTTAAAGTGCATGGTGCCAATTCTGGAGTGATAAAGCTAGAACACAATCCCTACAGCTAGGATTCAGAGGGACTTGAGGCAGAGAGAACAGGAAGTTTATAAGAGAGAGAGGACAGGAGCAGCTCTGAGATAGTATCTTCTATATGGACAGGACAGTTGTACTCATGAAATCTCAATGGTATGGTTGCCTAAATAAGACCCGAGTAATGGCAATACCAGCTGACATGCCAATGTGGAAGAAGGATATCTCATAGGGTTCAGTCTCTAGATTACAAGCTACAGGCTATGAGTGCCGAGAGAGTCAGTATTTGTCAGTGATGGCACATGCCCTCTAATTGGTTATCAAATACCAAACAATCATCCCTAAAAGCATTCATCTGAGCAACGGTAGTGTACTCAGCAGGTTATAGTTTATACACACACAAACACCACTAATAACTGAAGAAAGAGAGCCTGTGAATTTGGGAAGGAATTGGGGCAGGGGATGACGTGGAGTTGGAGAGGAGGATAATATTATGTAGTAGTCATATGTGAAATTCACACACACACAAATAAATTTTTTTAAAAAGAAATGATTGTTCTATTGATGTTGCCACTGTAGTTTTGAGTTCAGACAAGTCCAAAGAGAGGTTCAAAATGGCGTAGAAGTCAGGGACTTTACAGGCCTGGTTATCAACGACAGAATTAGCGTGAGTCAGTAATTTAATTTTCCCCTCTAGAGCTAGCAATAGAAGCTGGATTTTATACATTAAAATCAACCTGTACTTTTCTTATCTGTTCATTAGGAAAAATGTAAACACTCAGCTGCACACACCAGGTGACTATATTTTCTGACTTTCTGTTTATCTTTGCTTTAGCTAAAAGATTACTGATTTGTTTAATAATACGCTATGTATTAGCTTTCAGACCAAATACAAAAGTACTAAAGGGGAAGACTTCCACCACATTTCTGTCCTATGGTTTCAGTAGGACATATTTTACCTTATTTTAGCAATTCAAGGAAGGCTGGTTATTATTCTCTTTGCTTTGCATTTATGGAGAAAGGTTTCACTTTTAGGTGTACATAAAGAATCTTTAAGATTTTGATTATGTAAGAGGGAAAAAAAATCAATGTTTCCTTTGAAAATACTTAACTACTTACTTGCTTCATGGGTCAGAAAGGCATCTGCCTAGGACGCTGTTTGAAAATCAGGTGACTTGTACCCACAAATAAAGGTGGGATGAGATAAACTTTTCTCCATGAATCTTTCAGTTTAAGCTAAGAAATGATAGGTTAATGTAAAATGAAATCATCTGTGATATATTGTGTTCATTTATCAAATGAGCTATTTAGATTTCAATTTTAATGTAGAATGTTAACAGGAATAAAATACTAAAACAAATGAAGGTCCTAATTCCACATTATGCATCATTTACACTCACATAAAGTTAGAAGCTAGATTAAGAAATAGTCCATAAGGACTTTCACAAAGGATGGGCAAAGTGAGCATGTCCTCTCTGAACTCTAACACACCAAGGCTTGCCATGCCACTTCTCTGGGCATCATTTGCTTGACCATAAAAATCAAAGTCTTTTGCTCGTATGCTGCAAATAAACAGGCCACCTTTTCTAAGTGAGTTTCAGCAAGAAAGAATAAACTCTGATCTGTAAATGACTTTGGGGTCCTATGTACCTAAAGTCTAATCTACTTCCCAGGAAGAAATCATGTATTTCTTCCTCGTGAACAGTCAGTCCTGAGCTTGGATAGCTTATGCTAAGTAATTTATCTCTTAACTGTGTCATCTTTTATAGAGGAGAAAATATTATAAATCTTGGAAATTCCATGCACCCTCTTTCTCATGCTGTGTTCTTGGTTCTGTTAACTTGGAGTGAAGGAAGATTGGTAAGGACAATGAATGAAAGTTTTTATTATATGACTATTTCTAGAATGAAGATGTGCTTTTACTATATTTGATGTTTCTTCACTATTAGGAACACACAGGATAACTGATGTGCTAGTATCTGAACTGTAGAAGGTTTCATACAGAATCACGAGCATGCCATCCTCACAGAAGGCAAGGCTATGAGGGAGGCAATGGTCAGTTACTGCCCTCACATCTTTGAAGTGTGCACTTCCACTCGAAATAGGATGGTAGCTTGGTTCAGTCTACATGTCTGTGAAAACATACCAAGAATACAGTTATCATCCTACAACTAACACTTTTTAGCCGTGACAGTCTGGAACTTTGAATCCTACTCCAGAATCCTCCTGGATGATAGGAATAGAGGTGTATACACCATCACACCCTTAAAGAGAGATCCAAATCATTTACTGTGCTTGGTAGCCTACATGTAAAAGCAGAGATTTTTGCCATGTTGGTCATTTCTCATATCTTACCTATTACTATTTTGTTTGTTTGTTTGTTTGTTTTGGAGACATAGCCCAAGTTCTATTTTTTATCCTTATACATGATGCCAATTTTCTCTTTCTTGTCCTCTCTGTGACCACCTTAAGTACATTCATCTTTTACCACTGCAGTGATTTATCCTAAGTTGTCCCATCCTTAGCTTTTTTTCTTTCCAATCCAACCAACCCCATCACTGTCGACAGTCAGTCCTGTCCTAATTAAAAGTCTAGGGGCTTTTCCAATGTGTACAGTATGAGCACAATATGGCGCACAGTCTGGCCCCTTTCATTTTTCCAATCATGTGTCTTTCTATAAACATAAACCATTTGGTGTGTCATTTCAGAAAACCTGTGTTGTATAAATATTTACAAAGTGCCTAGTATGCACTATGTTTCTCCTGAGAGTCTTTGCTAAGACCTGTTCCCCTATCATGATACATCTACTGTGGCATTTCTGAACCATAAGATTTTGGGACTTTAATCACTGGCATGTAATATTTTACATAGTGGCTTTGGTGCCTTTAGATATGTGTGTATTCTTCCTACTAGTAACTCCTTTGAAGAGGCCCAGGGTCTCTCGTCACACGATGGGCTTCTTGTATGTGGTTCTAATAAAAATAAAAATGTATAAATATACTAAATAAAATATCCTATCTGACCTGGGAGAGAATTTGAAGCACCTAACATGATAGGTGTTTATAAGATTATATCCAATACAGAGCTGAAACTCTGTAAGCTTGAAGCTAAGTACCACACAGCATTATTGAAAGGACTAACATTACAGATGTAGACATTGGCTTTGCCTAAGTTAGACAATTAATTAGCAAAGTTCAATCATGCTTTCTTGCTTTCTACACACCTGTGCGGTCTTTCTTTTGTTAAATTAACCTTTGATCCAGTACTCCCACTATACGGTGACTAAAATCGTGATCTTGAAATTGAGAAGCAATGCTTTTTACTTTACATCTTACTAACACAAAGTAAAAGTAGGAAATTCCTTGAACTTACTTCTATCATTTTAAAGGCAAAGAATTATTTTATAACTGTGTGAAATTTTCAAATAGTCCACAAACTAATGTATATCTCAGGCTGCACAATTAGCAAAGCTTCCAAAATTTCCAGAGGTATTTCTAAGAACAGAAAGAAACAGGGTAGTTTATCTATATCTCGCACAAATGAATGGAAAACCTCCTCAGAACAGGCTTCAGTTGTGAGACCATTTTCTTTACCCCATCAAAGGCTAAAGTTTGATTCTCATGTGAGCGTGAGCTGCTAGCTTCTTTGTGCCAATGAGTCTTCTGATTCTTCCCTTGAATACTCATAGACACAATATACACAATTGATAAAGAGGAGAGACACATTATTCCCACTACTAGATCAAGAAGTAAAGAAGGAGCCTCTAGAATGGATGGAAAAGCTACCAGAAGACTGAAAAGATGTTTTTAATAGGTTATAAGCAAAAAGTCCCATCACAGTAATAACCATGTTATAAATTACAGATTGTAATTCTATATGCCAAGCTCCATAACTAGGAACTTAGTAATTCTATGTTTAATTTATAGATTAAGAATAAAGAGATTTAAAAATCAAAGTTGTATCATAAACTACTACCTGGATCTGAATTCAGCTATGTGGAGGGTAGTGGCCTTTAAGGTTCATGAAGTTTTTAAGATTATATGGGCACTAAAGAGATATACTGAAATATGAAAATTTAGTTCTAATACATCTTCGCCTGTGAATAGAGAAGAAATTACTTTTTAAAAAATAGTATATAAGAGAATTTATTCAGGGCATGGGGTAGGGAGTCAAGAGGGTAGTAGAGGGAGAGAGAGTAGAGGAGTAGAGGCCAGCCATGAACACATGGAGAGAGAGGGACAAATTACTTTTTAAATATTTAATATTTGTATCTTAATGATACAAAAGCATCTCATGGTATTAACATTTTCCTTAGATCCTTATTATATTGAATTAATTTGGTACTCTTGCTTTCACATTTTTATTTTAAAACTCACGTGAGTCCTTGAAACACTGCAGTCACGGAGAGTACACATCAAAGGCTCAGAAGCAGAGACATGTCTTTCGCGCTCAACACCATTCTTGCTCTCAGGGGAGCTTTAAAGTATACTATATGTTGGACTCATGTACTGGGTAGACGTGGAGTTTGCATTTCAGAGTCCATTTGTAAATAAAATAAACAGCTATACGGAAGTCATTTTTAAAAGTAGAACAGATACTAAATAGTTAATTTAAGTAAAATGAAGTTAGTATATATTATCCAGCCAGAGCTGGAGGGGGAAGTGTCTATTCACACTGTTATGAGTATGTTAACTTGTTAACTGATGTTGAACAGATTGATAAAACCAAGTAATTCTTATTATTCAGTTTAAAGGGCACCAAAGTATAATTTATATATTCAACTCAATTATAAGGAAACAGATACCATTTATTTAAACATTTTGTGCTATGTACTTGATATACAGATTCTGTGATCCATGAAGCAACCTGAGGGAAGATATCACATTTATAGTGTGGCAACTAAGATACAGGGATGTTTTTAAAGATCACCAGTCCCAGAATGTTCTACATATCAATCACCAGTAGGAGGGAATATCTGAATTTGAATTCAAGATTTCAAGTTGCTTGCTGTTTCACTTTTAGCACATACCAATAACAAGCCTTTGGCTAACTACAGCAGAATAACATGGAATATGTATGCACTTTTGGCTAACTATGGTAATGTAGAATATGTATAATACTGTAATAACTGCAGGGTAGAAATTTACTGCACAACGAAGGTGAAATGATGGCCAAGGAAATTGTTTCAGGCTCTAAAATAAAGTCCTTGTGGTAAGGTATGTAAATATCAAAATTTAGAGGCTAATATTGCAGCACATACATGTTGTATGTTATACACATGAACTCTGATTTACCCACATATATTCTCAATTCAGAAGATAAGCAATATAAGCTACCATGTAGTTTTACTTTTGTAGATTTCAAAATAGAAAACAAGTTTTGTTTTTGTTTCAGAGTAAATAAAGTGTAGATTACTATAGTTCAAACAGTAACTTGTGTTTCTTTTAAAACTGGATTTACTACCATTTTAGAAACAATATAGGAAGATGAAGAACTTAAACGTAGGTGTGTGTGCTTTTTGTTGTAGAGAATTTTTTTCTGAATGTAAAAGTTCCAGGGGTACAGAAGCTTTTCTGAGAAGGCACTGTGCCTGGTAATGCAATGGAAATGTGCTGTCTGGCAGCTTTAACTGTGATGAGCATTTACAGTCAAGTTACAGTAATTCTACTTGCTTTTAACTTTATCTTTTTCCCCCTCTAAGCTATTTTAAATATTTAAAAGTAAACCCAGGGACTGGAGAGTTGACTGGGGGATTAAGACCACTGGATGCTCTTGCAGAGGACCCAGGTTCAGTTCCCTTCACACACATGGTGACTTACAACCAACTGTACCTCCAGTTCTAGTGTGATCTGACACCCTCTTCTGACCTGCATGGCACCAACTATGCAGCACAGTATACAGACATACATGCAGGCAAAATACTCTTTAAAAGTAAATGCAATGCTATATTGTTTGACACAAATAAAGCTCGAAGTTTTACTTCATAGAATATTAAAATATTTTTAAAATCCTTACACTGAAAAGTGCAAGGATGTAAATATTAGCCATGAGAATGCCTTCTCAGCTTGTGTTCTTATGTGCGTGGCTGGTTCTGTACACAGGAAACAAAGCTACTGGACACTACACTGCACGGAGAACATTTTTGTCAACAGAAGCTCCCAAACCTGGGACTTCCTGAAACTATGGTTTACTATTTTAAAAAGTCCAAAGCAATGTTTAAGAATGAAACTTTAAATTAAAACATCACTTAAAGTCACAATGTGAAATTAGAAATAATATGCTTTAATAATAAAAAACAATTCACTACTTGGGCATTAATGCTGTAGCAGCTGATGAAATGACATGCTGTGTGCACTTTGAGATGATATGGTTAAATGGATCATGGACTCACCTACAGAAACAGTCTACCATAGACGAGACAGGGAAGAGGGGTACGAGGACCCTCATTTATCCACTCGAAGGTCAGGTTTCTTTGGGATTCTTAAGTTAAAACAATCTATGTATAATTCAGCTACACTTTGGCTTAAATTACTGGGAAGTGTTAGCATTTTTACTGTTTCCTACAGAGAAAGTATTTTTGAGTTTATCAAAATGACTTAGTGAACTTTTGAATTACAGCCCTCCCCCCCCCTTTTTTTTGTCAAGCTATGTAGTTGTTTCTCTGAAATTGCACATAAAATGTGTTCATGTAAAAAGTACTGCATCATGCTATAATAAAGTAAAAAGCAAACATTTCAGAGGTTTTCTTGGGGGTGGAGGTTATGGAAGAAACAATGGCTGTTTCAACAATGTTATTCGTAGTTTAAGACAGAATACAAAACCACTTGCTAAAGCACGGATCATAAGTTGGTGTATGAAGGACAAGCCATTAGTTTAGAACTTAAATCCTTAGTAGCCTGACACTAAATGTCTTATTGTTGGTAAGTGATTCTCCAGCATATCTTTAATATTGAAAACTGACAACTGTTTAGAACATAAAAACATTACCAAGTGGACTGGGAACTGTTAGGTGAACATTCCTGCAAGAGCTAGCCTTTACCAAGACGATTTTTGCAACAGTCTGTTACCTTTTAGCATAACCAACATTTTCAGTAAGAATCACAGAAAATCTGATTGGTGGCATATGGCTGTCACACCAGTATTTGGAAGGGTGAGATGGTGATTGAACTGAATTTGAGGCCAATCTTGGTTGCAGAATCATGGACTTTATTTATATTGTAACATCTGAACCTTTACAACTGAGAGTTCAGAGAGTAATGAAATGAAACTAGTTTATACTGACTGTGGGGTGGTTAGGAAGGCCCCTCCTTAATTAGCATTAGGAAGGAACCTGCCAGTTCTGTGAACAGGGAAGAGGGCAGAACCTGAGGACCATCCTCACTTGAAATGTTGGTTTTCCTCAGAGTGCTCAAGAATGTAACCCAGTGGAAGAAAAAGTTACTGTAATTGCTGGAATGGACCCAAACCCTGAAGCCAAAAAGAATGGGGAACAGTAACTTGAGGAAACTCTGAGGAGAGGAAGCAAGGGCTCCACATCTACTGAAGTAGGAAGTTGAAATCAGCTGGGTAACTGTATTTATGGGTTACAGGATTACATCTTGAATAGGAGACTATTTGCTTTTCTTCTCGCTAATAATAAGTAGTATCATATACTATAGAACTGTACATGCTAAAGCAATTGCAATTTTTCATCCAGCTAGGAAGAAAAAAAAAAAAAGGAATAAACTCTACATGACTATCATTCTCATTACTGAATAGAGAAAGCTTAAAACCGTTTTCCTTGTTTCTTTGTACCCAATCCAAAATCTACTCCAAGAATATTGCTTCAGATCCACTTAGAAATAGATAGTGAGAAATAATGAAATTACCTAAGCTGTATTAGAATTATAGTTTAAACATTTAGAAAATAAAGCTATCTCTATTCATCTGCAGAAGACCAGCAGACCTTCTTATACACATCATTTTCTTCTTTCCACAAATTGCATGTACTTGTTTCATATAAAACCAGAGGCAATTGCTATGTACCTCACTTTTTTTTTTTTTTAACGTGTGGGACACTGTCTGTTTGCTATGTTAACAAATTGAGAAGACTTCTATCTATAGATAATCTTATTTTTTCAGGGTGTCTAACTCAAGCTGGCATTGAATTCCCTAGGTATCCAAGGATCAAACTTTTAGTCCTCCTGCCTCTACCTCCCACGTGCTAGGGTTACAGATATGCACTACCATCTGTGGTTCCCGTGTTGCTGGGAATAAGACGCAGGGCCTCATCAGTGCTAAAGACAAAGCATTCCACTCTCAGATCGCATGATGTTAAGGGACTCAGATGAAGTTTAATCATTCACCAGCTACTGGTCATCCTTTAATTTTAATTTGCTTAAGTTAAATTTCTAGAAAGGTATGGGTATCCAATGAATCAGCTAAGGATTTTCTATATGTACCATAATGGTATTTTTTCTTGTTTCTTTTATACATGGTCTTCTATGTAGTTCACTCTTATGTATACCTTGAACTTATTCAATATCATTCTGCTATATGTGTGTGTGTATATATATCAGCCATGTATTATTAAACTGCCTATCACGTGATCCCAGTAAAGCAGGCAATGCGTGAGCATATATAGGCCTTTGTACACATTTGCTTCTCACAACAAGAGTGTTGAAATTTTAGTCGATAAAAATTGCCTTGTTTTTATTTTGTGGTGCTTGCCTTCTCTTGTAAAGAATTAGGTTATTTAGAATTTAGTCCTTTAAGGATATCTTTGTAAAGTTTCATCTTAAATTTTAAGATATTCTAAGTCTAATGATGAATCTCTAATGCTTAGAGCTCTTAGTACCAATACTGAACACATGATACCAGTATATGTTAGCTATATTATTATTGAAGTGTAGGATTCTTTAAAGTAAAATGACCAGCTAGATATTGCTCTAACTAAAAATGACACCGTGTGTTAACTTTATTCTCATTTTCCTAGGTTCTTGGAAGAGCTATGCCATTTATTTTTAATTTTTTGAGGTTTATGATTTCGAAGATGAGAAGATATAAGCAGCAGTCTACAAAACAGACTTCTGGCATGTTTTTAAATAGCAGGAATAGGAAGAGATCTAATTATCAACATTAGAGAGATTGATCAAGAGGCCAGCTAGGACACCTACAGGCTTCTACTTAGAGAAATGGTAGGCTGGGTTACAACTCTTTTTGAAAAAAGGTCTATGAAAAATTCAAATGTTCAGTAAAATATGTATATTTACCCTAAAAGGAACCTGTGAGCAGACAAAAACAAGTAAGCTGTGTCTAAGGGAAAGAAAGCACTCCAACCACATAGAAGTATCTTTAGGGTTAGTCAAATATGGATTTCAAATAAAAGAATAGAAGACTCACTTGAAAAATGGACACTTTTTCTCCTATCCCAAACAAACCCAAGCAAATGACACAACACATATATAAACTTAAAACACAGGGACTCTAAATAGCTAATAAACAAGAGGGAAAAAGTTATTCAACTTCATTTGTAATTAATGAAGTCTCAAACTTAAGCCACAAAGTCTACTGTATACCCAGCACCTTGGTACAAAGGAAACAATAAGGAGGAAGTTAAAAGGTACAGTCAGATTGGAAGAAAGTTTGACATTATCTTGTTAAGTCTGGTTATCTAGCACCCCCATCAATGGACAAGTAGCCATGTATCACAAAACATGTAAGGATGCTGGAAGCAGCATTTTTCACTGTAGACTCAAAAACTGGAAACTAGGCAAAGCTCACAATTGTGGAATAGGTATCTAAGCATCTACATGTTCTACCCCTGAGGATAAAGTTCTATCCTTGCAGGAACAACTGCCATAGTCCGCAGTGTTGAGACAAAGAAAACAAAAAGTGACATTGTATCCATAGACTTCACATACAATTATTTACATGAACTCCATAGACAAAGATTTAAGTATATAAATAGGGTCTATTTGTCATATCTGTCAGGGCAGTGGTTACTTTATAGAGGAAGGGCAGAGTGTGATGGTACCTTACACAGTCGCTCTAGAGTTCTCCAGTATATTGGGGATGTGCTGTTTCTTGCTCTAGCTAGGAATTCCAAAACTCCAAGCTTCTTAACTATTCTTGTATAAAAATGTTTTGGTTCATAATATCCTTTATTAGTAGTAGCCATTTGTTTTGTTTGTAGTATTTATTTATCTGAGTCAGGGTATGTTGCACCTGCCTGCCTCTCAAGAACTGAGATTAAAGGCATGTCACCACCACATTGGACTTCGCTTAACTTTAAAAATTCAAAATAAATAAGCAGAAAATCTGCTCATTATCCTTTCTACCCTCATTTTTATGACTTCCTTCTATTGTTTTAAGTCTTTTTTTTTTTTTCATTTTCTTTTTTGAATTCTCAGACTGGTCTTATTTTCCTGTATTCTTTCCTATTTGTTTTATTTCTGGGTCATCATATTTTTCTATTTCACTTGTTCTATTAAGATTTTCAATTGTGTCACTGCCTTGCAATTTTCAAGGTCTCAGTTGCAGTCTCTGAAAGTTTCTCTAAAAAGCAACACACTATTATTATTTGATGAATGCTGTTCTTATGTCTAAACATAGAAATGATAGTTTGAGCGAAGTTTCCTTTTCCCTGCATGTTTTCCATTCTCCCAGATTGAGTGTTTCTTTTTCTTTGGTCTCTGTTGCAAAACCGGAAGTTCTCCTTTTGTCACTCACCCATCCATACCCCCCGGTGCAGCCAGGAAACTCAAGAGCTTTTTCTATGAAAATATAAGCAGCAACAGTGGAGGCCCATGACATAGGAAGTTCAAGTTGTACTCCTGGGTGAAGGGAAAGACTCAGGATGTATTAAGCAAGTTACATCCTCAAACAATGAGCAAGGGGATGCTGCAATGCTAAAGGAAGTAAACTAACTTAATCTCAACTTTGCTTTACCTAAGACTTGGCTGACTCTTGTTAACTCGATAATTAGAAATGCTCTTTAATTTGTGAAGTTTTACATTGAGTACTTTTAAACATGAATGCCAATAAAAGTATAAAAATAACTACTAGTCTTTTTAAGAGACATCTATATACAAGGGTCACAAATACCACAAATCTCATCTCTTTTAAAAAAGAGTAAGTCTTCCCACTGCAGAATGTTCTAATAGAATATGTACCCTATACTGTATATTTCTAACCAAAGAGTTGAAATCAAGATGGCATTATTCAATACTAACATGCTATTAAATATTCTTGCTTATTATTAAAATATAGTGCTATGAGCTGAACTTCAGCAAAGTTTCATAGCAAAGAAAATGAAGAAGCAGGGGAACTGTATTTTATCACGTATCCTGGCACACATCCAACTGATGTTTGTCTAGGATGGTGCAATGGTTGAGTCATGAGTGCTCTCATTGATGCCATGTTCAAAAGTACAGACACGCTCGAAACAGCGGGAACAACAAAGACATCAGGCAGGCAGAAATGTACTATGCCTCAAGAATCTTAAGTATTTATCTTTTAGTTCTTTCACCTGACCTGAAAATGAACTGATGCCAACTCTAACCTGGTGTTCTAGCAGTGTATAGATGCCCTCTGCATCAATGACTTCATTCTCTTATCCTATTATCTTTGAGAATGGGTTATATTAATATCTCCACTTTGGAGCCAAAGACAAGATTAGCAAACAAGTTGCAGTGGTCAAAGCACAACTTGGTAGTCCCTGACAAGGGACCTTGGCCGGGAGTTGCTGCCTTCTACTGCCTTCTCCATGCTGCTGTCATATGGGTATAAAGTTACCATGGACATATATCTGATAACCACATTTGAAGAGAAATTGGAAATAGCAAGTAAAGGTTTTTTGACATTACATTACTAAAACAGTAACAACAAAAAGATCCCTCAAATTGTTTAGGACTGAATCAGAAGTCCTGAGCAAAGATACAAGGGAAACAGATGAAACTCTGCATCAGAAGCCAAGAAACATGCTGTGACTTAGGGCTGTAGTGTAACTAGGAAGACCAAGAGTCTGTTTTAATGAAGCCTCTGCAGTTCATTATAGAAGATATAAGGAAATGGTAAGTTATATACACTCTGAAAGAAAGGGGCCTAATAATCAGGCATTAGCACAATCTATAAATGTAGAAAATTAAAATTTTTCTAAATACAGACATTCTCTGGATTAAGAGAGAAAAAAACAACTGTCCAATCCCAGCTGTGTGAGAGAAAGAGATGGGGTGCGGAGAAGGGGAGAGAGGGTGACAGTCTCCTTACATATAGGAGACAAGGCTGGCCTTTAACTCACAGAGATCTGACTACCTCTGCCTCCTAAGTGCTGGGATTAAAGGCATACACCATCACACCAGGCTAAAATGAAGCCATCTTCAAATATGTCAACAGGATGATATTTTTCAAGTTCCATCCATTTGACTGCAAAATTCATGTCTTTGTTTTAAACTGTTGAATACTATTCCATTATATAGATGTACCACATTTTCTTTATCCATTCTTCAGTTGAAGGATATCTAGGTTGTTCCCAATTTCTGGCTATTATGAATAAAGCTGCTATGAACATAGTTGAGCAGGTGTCTTTATGGGATGATGGAATGTCTTTTGGGTATATGCCCAGGAGTGGTATAACTGGGTCTTGAAGTATAACTATTCCCAGTTTTCTGAGAAAGTGTCAAATTGATTTCCAGAATGGCTGTAAAAGCTTTTACTCTCACCATCAGTGGAGGAATGCTCCTCTTTTCCACATCCTTGCCAGCATGCACTGTCTCTTGGGTTTTTAATCTTAGCTGTTCTGATGGGTGTAAGATGGAATTGCAGGCAAATGTTTGGAACTTGAGAACATAATTCTGAGTGAGGTAAGCCAGTCTCAAAAGGTCATGCATGGTATGTATTCACTTATAAGTGGATATTAGCCATAAAATACAGGATAACCATACTGCACTCCACAGACCCAAGGAAAGTTAAGAAGGAAGACCCACACAAGGATGCTTGGATTTTACTTAGAAGGAGGAATAAAATAGTCATAAGAGATAGATGAAGTGAGAGGGCTGGATGGGGAGGCGATGGGGTCAGGATCAGGTATGGGAAGGGACAGGAGAGATGGCCATCAGAATGAATGGAAATCTGCAACTGGTAGGGGTGAGGAGGTAGAGCACATCTCCAGAACTAGACAGAGACCTGGGACAGGAAACCTGAAGAGGCCACTCCTATAGCTAGGCAGGAACCCCAGTGGAGTGATAGAGACACCAATCCAACCACAAAACTTTTGACCCAAAATGTATCCTGTGTGCAAGAAATGCAGGCACAGGGGATGGAGCAGAGACTGAGGGAATGGCCAACCAATAACTGGCCTGTGGGGAGCCGCCCTCACATTCGCCATTACAAGATAGCGCTGATGTCCTGTGCTCTAACAAACAAACAAGGCAGCTGCGCATGTGCTGNCCTTTCTCTTCTCTCTCTTCTCTTCTCCCCTCTCTTCTCTTCGCCCTTTGCCTGTTGGAAGCTTATGCTCTCCCTCTCAAGAGCATTAAAGCGTTGCTGTAGAAGGATCCTGTTTGTGTGCCGCGTCATTTCTTGCTGGCGAGAAGGTAGCGCGGGACACTGGCCCAACTTGAGACCCATCTCATGTGCAAGAAACAATCCCTGACACTATTAATGATGCTTTGTTATGCTTGCAGATAGGAACGAGTTGTCCCCTGAGAAGCTGATGCAGAGAGATGTAGACATCCACAGCCAAACACTGGATGGAGCTCAGGGGCTCTTAAGGAAGAATTGGAGAAAGGTTTGCAGGCCCTGAAGTCGATAAGAACCTCACAGGAAGATCAACAGAGCCAACTAACCTGGACCCTTAGGACTCTCAGAGACTGAACTACCAACCAAAGAACATACATAGGCTGGACCTAGGTCCCTGCACATATGTAGTAGAAGTACAGCTTGGTTTTCATGTGGTTCCTAAACTGGAACAGGAGCTATCCCAAAAGCTATTGCCTGTATGTGGGATATGTTCTTCTAGCTGGGCAGCCTTGTCTGGCCCCAGTGGGAGAGAATGCGCCTAGACTTTAAGTACCAGGGTTGAAGGGATGCCTGTGGGGGGGCACACAGAGGAGAGGGGGTGTTGGGTGAAGGGTTGTAGGAGGTGGTGACCAGGAGGGAGCAGTGAGCAAGATGTAAAGTGAGTAAGTAAAAATAATAATAAATAATAAACAGAGTTTACTACCAAAATCAAAACGATGAGATGTAACATTTCCAACACTCACAGGAAAACTATTGTGAAAATAAGAAATCCTGCAGTCATTCAGTATTCGGAATGACATATTTTCTTCATGAACAGAAAACACTTAGATTCAGATAATCAAGTAAGACTGCTTTTCAGGGACATGTTACCTGGCTGTTGAAAACAGATTTCTAGTGTTTCTACAGCAGCATTAAGAGGGTGCCTTGGAATGTGATTGGTTTCTATGATTTACAATATAGGCTATAATTAATAACTTTCTAGAGAGTGAAGTTCTTTATAACAAGCAATTTCCCTTCTCACTATATGATATTACTTAAATACATGTTCAAAGATACAAAAATATTTTGTAATAATTATGGTTTATTTTAATTGTTTTACCAAGGTAAATAGTATAAAGTTCAAAATCTCATGTTACAAAAGGGGAGATAATTTGTAACATTTTTCAAGTTGCAGACTTTAAAATATTTTTATATAAATTGTAACTGATGTGTATTAATGATACAAAATAATGGGTTTTATCATGACATTTGCCTTTCCAAGTATGGTTTGTTTTGCTTAACAATTTTATTTGTTAGTGGCTGTGCATAGTCAAAGAATATATTATACTACATATTCCTTTTCCTTCTACTGATGGGTGATTTCATGACGTGACTATTTTGAGTAGTGCCAAAATAAGCACGGGCTTGCAGGCACCTTTATTGTACACTGACTGATTCCTGTGAGTGTGCACTGCGGACTGCTCCAGCGGTTAACCTAATTGAGAGCGGTGAGTCTCAGGGGACTTAGAGGGAGGAGTGGGTGGGGAGATCAAAACACATTTTAAAAGAAATAAGTATTACTGCATCTCAGAATAATCGCCAAAATACAACTATGTAGGGGTGCCCCATCTGCCATCCTTGCCACGTTTGCTGTGGGAACGCTGTGCATACAGACAGATACACACACACTGAGTGGGCGTCTTCCTCAATCGCTACTCAGCTTATTTTTTGGGACAGGTCTCTCAATGGATTTCAGACTCACCACCTGGCTAAATTGTATGACCAGCCAGTACCAGAGCTCTCCACACTTGCCTTTTGTTTCACATGGATGCTAAGGATGGATTCTGTACTTGACTACAAGGAACACAGTAGACATGCTGCTGGATTTTACTTCTTTCAAAGTCCAATTGTTTAAAATAAAGACTAATTTTTGGCTGGATGTAGACTAAGGAGTAGAAGCTGTAAGTGAGGACAGCCTATGGCTCTTGGCTATATGTTCCTAGTGTTCTTTGGTTTTCTTCATACTCTTGGCTAAAAGTTCAACATATTCTATAGCTTCTTCCTCAGTTTTATTATTGTATTGTTTCTACATAGCAATATGTTCAGCTTGTGTGACAGGACACAAGGAAGTGACAGGACACTAGTTCTTGGGTACTTTGGTCCTGGACTTACTCTTTGCTTATGGGCTTCTCATGGGAGTTCCAGCTCTAATACTGCAAACTGGTGAAAGTCATTTTCTTTAGAGGGACTGAAAATCTTTCAGGTTCTGCTAGTTCTTTTGGGACCACTGAGCCACAATAGTATCTGTCCGTCCAGGAATATCTTTTTCTCCTTTCTTTTTTTCTTTTTAAAAAAAATAACCAAAGTGAGAACACTCGGATAAGTATCTATAGGGCATTCGTGAACAGATTTGTGTTTCCTTTCTCCAGTTCTTCTTGGCCTGTGACAAGATTGCTCCTTACTCAGCAAACAGCTGGACCAGGACTCTACACACATATGTAGCAGATGTGTAGCTCGGTCTCCACGTGGCTCCTAAACAACTGGAGCAGGGACTGTCCCTGTCTGTGGAATCCGCTACCCTAACTGGGCTGCCTTGTCTGGCCTCAGTAGTACAATGTGCCTTGCCCTGCAGAGACTTGATATTGATAGGGTCAGGGGCCACACAGAGGGGCCTCTACCCTCTCAGGGGAGAAGGGGAGGGAGATGAAGGAGGAACTTTGTGAGGAGAGATAGGGATGGGGTAAGGAAGTAATTATAGCAGGCACGCTATGCTCTGGCCAGGATGACTTGCTCCACCCGACACAGACCCCACAACCCCTTCCTCTTCACCAAGGGTCTACTTCTGTGGCCATGTGCTTCTCAGAGGAAGTATGAAGCTTGGTGTGTTCATCATCCATTTCAATGAATTTCTGACAGCCAGTTCTGGGCGAGAGCTACATAGCTTCATCTTGTCACAGCCAACCCTAGCAGGCACCACAAAAATAAAGGAATGCTTGTCTTCTTGATGGTAGTCCTCCTGACTGAAGTACGTTGTCTTTCCCTCATATGTCTTCAGATGTTGAACATTTTCTTTTCATGGATTCACCGGCCACTTGCACTGTTATTCACTTTTCAGATATAGTTTCCTGATGGGTTAACCCTTAAAATTCTTCCTCTATTCTTGAATTGTAATCTCTGGTGAATAGCTGGTGAGGCCTTCCTCCTACTCTGCAGGCTGCCTCTTCATGCCGAAGATTGATTTCTTTTATATTCTGCCTTCTAATTTCATGCAATGGCTAGTTTTTGCTATTACTTCTTGGATGTGCTGGCTAGTTTTATATCAATTTGACACAAGCCTCAATAATTTTGGGATGAGGGTAGGTACTTCAACTGAGAAAAATACTTCCACCAAGTTGGCCTGTGGGCAAGGCTATGGGGTATTTTTTGATTGGTGTGGATGGCTCCAGCTCTGCAGCTCACTGTGGGCAGTGTTCCTCATTGGCAGGTGGCCCTGGGTAAGCAGACCGAAGGAGTCCTTGTCTCCCTCTGTGTTTTCTTATAGCAGGTCCAACATTTCTGTTCAGTTTTGGATCCATTTTGAGTTTGCACAGGGTGAGAGGTAAAGTCAAGTTTCAGTCTTTTTCATGCAGATGTAAAGTTTTTCTAACTTGTCAGACTTGTTTTCTTCAGTGTATGTTTTGGCCCCATGTGGATCAGAAGACTAGAGCCAGCCATGCTACTATCAGTTTATTTCTGGGTACTCCATTCTGGTTCACTGGTCCAGTTCTTGTTTTCACACCAGTACCGTAGTAGTTTGTGACTTTGGCCCTGTATATAGTTTGGAGCGAGGTACTTTGTTGCACCTCAGCACTATCTCCTTTTCCTTTTAAGATTGCGCTGGCTGTTTGGGGACTGTGTACTTTCATGTTGACTGCAATTGCTTTTGTCCTAGTTCTGGGAATAGTCGCTGAGGGCTTGATTCCAGCAGATCCACAGACACCTTTCAGTAATACATCTGTGTACTGGCTAGTTTTGTGTCAACTTGACACAGCTGCAGTTATCACAGAGAAAAGAGCTTCAATTGGGGAAATGCCTCCAAGAAATGCTGTAAGGCATTTTCTCAATTAGTGATCAAGGGGGGAGGTTCCCTAGTGGGTGGTGCCATCTCTGGACTGGTAGTCTTGGATTCTATAAGAGAGCAAGCTGAGCAAGCCAGTGGAAGCAAGCCAGTAAAGAACATCCCTCCATGGCTTCTGCATCAGCTCCTGC
>NC_034604.1:34521510-34613455 GCF_900095145.1 Mus pahari
AGCAGGCTAAGCAAGCCAGTGGAAGCAAGCCAGTAAAGAACATCCCTCCATGGCTTCTGCATCAGCTCCTGCTTTCTGACCTGCTTGAGTTCCAGTCCTACATCCTTTGGTGATCAACAGCAGTATGGAAATGTAAGCCGAATAAACCCTTCCCTCCCCAAGTTGCTTCTTGGTCATGATGTTTGTGCAGGAATAGAAACCCTGACTAAGACAATCTGCAATTTCAATTCATTATTTCTAGCATCGCTGATTACATTTCTCTACTCGGTGCACTCACCTTTGCATTTAGTGATTAACTGCCCAACTATATCACGTTCCTTTTTTCCTCATTAGTTAACATGAGTTCTGGTCAGCAAAGCAGGATGCCCTATAGCATCCCTTGATCCTAAAGCAATCAAATGATGAGCTGCCAGTTACATGTGCCTACCACCTTGAGCAAGGGAGGCTAAGAGCAGAGGACTCCCTCTCTACAGTCTCACCCTGAAGATTTGGAAGAACCAAAAACTAGAGGTGATGTCACATCTCCCCCTTACTTCTATTTTAAAAACACTTAACATTTGCACCTGCAAACTCACACATTAAACCAGTGCCTTAAGTTTGCAGCTCCAACTCTGATAATTCTTTTAAAGAGTACCACAGTGACAAAGGGCTAATAGTCTTCTTTACTTTTAAATACCATTAGGCTAAGTGTCATTTCTAATATCTATTAGAGGATACACAGTGACTTCTGGAAATTCATTTTAGTATACAAACAAATAAGAGACAACATAGCTGCTGGCATCCTGTACCTTGGTACTCAGGAAACCACATCAAAAAGCTGTTCTTCCTAAATACATTTCCATTTAGAAATTTAGGCTAAATCTCAAAGACAAATCATTACTGTGAAAAGACATTAATACATTCAGGTAGGTAACTGTATATTTGACAGAGCTAATGTGTTGCTTGTATGCAATCTCTCAAACTTTTTTTTTTTTTAGAAAATAAAGTCCTCCAGTTAGCAGTACAGCAGTTAGCAGTACAGCACCATTACCCTGCTTACCTTTCCAGAGGAGCCTTCTTTTAAGCACACACCCAGATGAGGCCTTTTGAACTCTTCCCCACTGCTGACTGTGTGTCTGAAGCCTCATGCCCTACCATGGGTAACGTGAGCGTTATTAAACATGTGGTTCTTTAATTGTTCACCTCATGTCTGGGCTTTCAAGGTTTCTTAACCATTCCAGTTAAAAAACATTTTCCTTTAATGGTGTTTTCAAGATAGTCTCTCACTAGCCCAGGCAAGCCTTGAACTCTCAAAGTGTCTCTTGAGTCCTGGGATTACATATGTATATAGTACAGTGCCTGGCTGCCAGATTATCTGTTGACTTTTTCTCATGCATCAGCTAACCTCTCTGATAGCATATTTTAGAGCTCTAATAATTTTAAGATAAATGCCCACTGAAAGTATAAACTATACCACTCAATTATTAGAAAGCAGGATAAAGTTGAAGCCAGGTCATTGGTAAGATCCAGCCAGAGCATCAGGAATATAAGTTCAACCTCAGCTATACAATGAATTTGAAGCTAGTGTAAAAGGTACACGAGACACACACACACACTCTCTCTTACACACACACACACACACACACACACACACACACACTCTCTCTCTCTCTCTCTCTCTATCTCTCTCTCTCACACACACACACACACACACACACACACACACACACACACACAAGGAAAGGGAGGACCACAAGTTCTTAAAGTGTGGCAATTTTACTTTTAGATAATAATACAGTGATTACAACTTATTTTAATTATACCTTGACTTTATATTCTTAAGTTTGCTTATATGTTAAAATTTATTTGTAATACCCAAAATGCAGTGTCATCCTGACCATATGCACATAAGCACACAGTGATAAAAAATTTAACTTTACTGAAAAGTACATTCCAAAGAGAAAAGAGACATATTGCCTTCCTGTATTCAGGCTCTCATACTATAAATGTCTTTCTTGTATACTTGGTCCCACATTTAGAATCTCATTACCATGGATAATGAAAATCAACTACATAGCTATTGTGAAGCCAATGTTAGACACCTACTTAAAAGATGGTATAGATCTCAATCGATCCACATCCGTCAGCAAAAGACTACACAGGAAAAGGTTTTGGAGCCTTATACCATTCCTTCCTTGTTGTATTTTATAATCCTTAAAAAAAAAAAATCATTCTTAGCTCATGGTAATTTAAGGGACAGATGGATCTAGGACTATAGCCTGCCAACTCCTGATATAGACTTAGTTGCAGTTCCATGAGGAATCACCACAAAAATACTACATAGGCAGAAGTTAGAGAGCGTAATAAATACCTACCTTCATCTGCAGGTATACATCTTATAAATGTGTGAGTGCAGACACACAATATCTAGGGTGATTGTGCAAAACTATGAGGACGTTAGTGAAATGAGAGGATGTACTGGTTTTATATCAACCCAACTCAGGCTATGTCTTTGGGGAAAGGAAAGCTCAGTTAAGACTGGCACTGGGCAACACTGCTTTCCTGATTAGTATGGGAGGGCCCCGCTCACTGTGGTTGGCGCCCCCTCTGGTGGTCCTGGGTTCTATAAGAATGCAGGCTGAGTAAGCCAAGAGGGAGAAGTGAGTTAGCAGAAAGCCAGCCATGACCTCTGCATCAGCTCCTGCCTCCAGGGTCCTGACCTGTCCTGCCTTGACTTCCCTCAGTGATGGGCTGCAAGTGTAAGATGGAATAAACACCTTCCTTCCCAAGTTGCTTCTAGTGATGGTGTTTTATTACAACATTAGAAACCCAATGAAGACAGGGATTTGATTTTGATGGTATTACTATTTTTAATGTGTGTATGCATGGTATATATGGGGGGGGGGGCATGCAGGCCCATGCATGTGCTAAGACTAAAGGAAGATGTCAGGTGTCCTGTTCTATCACTTTCCACCTTATTTCTTTGAGTCGGGGTCTCTCACTGAACCTGTGTTAGGCTAGTAGCCGTTAAACCCTAGTGATTCTCCTGCCTCTGCCCACCACAGCTAGCTGGATCTAGACTCACGTGCTCATGTTTGTACAACAGTCCTAACTTGAGCCATCGCCCCTGTGCTTCCTTTGCCAGTTTTACATCGTTTTATTTCTTTTTAAAATACTTTTAAGAATGTAGTACATTTAACTCGAAAAGAAAACTTTGCTAGAACTTTTCCTCTATCTTTCCAAGAACATTTTCATGTGTTCATTTATTTATTTAACTGGCTCTTCACTCAACAAAGATTTTGTAAACATGTCCTTTTTGTTAAAATAGTGATAGCTTAAATAAAATATCAAATCCCCTGACAGGGGCTCGGGCTGTCACTGAGTGGTTAGGGTACTTGCCTAGTGTGTAGAAGGCCCTCAGTTCCAGCTCTCATACTGCAAACAAATACACAAGAAAAAAAAAACTGAATTTCTTCTGCTGACAATTTAAAATGGTTTTATTATACAGAAAAACTTTATGTATTAATGAGTATTTCCCCTGACTGCTCACTGGATGGTTGATAGAAAACAGAACCCCAAGCATTCTCTCCCTGTGCATCCCATCCTTAGTGACATTTTATGCAAATTCCCAGTCACTGTGCAATTGGAGCTGTGAGGTCAAAAGGCTCTGACACTCCCTTTTATTCTTTAGCTGTAAAACAGTGAGATAAATGCTAGAGGATAGGTAAATGCCTAGTGTTGTGATGGTACAGACAAGGGTATCAGAGATGGTGTTGAAGATGGGATATTTTAGTTAGGTTTTGGAGAATAAAGAAGGAATTGGAAAGGAGAGATGATTGGAGGCCAAGTGCTAAGTCTAAAGATTGGTATTATGGAAAAGCACTGCAGCAGGAAAGAAAGAATTAAAAGAAGTTTAGTGTATGTATCTAATATGCTAGGACAGTGATGGCACACACCTTGTGGCAGTAACTAACCTATGTCTGATTTGACCTTTACCCGATGCTGCTTGTGTAACTAAGAACCAGAGTCTACATAGCCCAGAGAGCTATGGTAAAACCAAATACAAAAAGAAGAGGAGGAGGAGTGTGGAGGAGGAATGAAAAAATATACTTAATAAAAAGCTTACCAAATCATGACACCTGTAATGATTTGACTTTTGGATAGTTTCTCCCTCCCTTTCCCTCTCCCCCCTCCCCCAACAAAGAGAGTTTCTTGGGAAGAAGGAGCCTCAATTGGGAAATGCCTCCATCAGACTGCCTGTAGGAGTTGATATGAAAGGGCCTACCTAGCCCACTATGAGTGGTGCCACCCCTGACTGAGCAGGTGGTCTTGGGTTATTTAAAAAAGCAAAGTGAGCAAGCCGGAGGGACCCACCCGTCAGCAGTGCACCTTCATGGCTTCGGTTCCAGTTCCTGCCATGACTTCCCTTCATTATAGACTACAACCTTAAGGTCAAATAAACCCTTTCCTCCCCATGTTGTTTTTGATCAAGGTCTTTATCTCAGCAACAAAAACCTAACTAAGGCAATATCTTATAAGCCACATAAAAGTCTCTAACTAACCTAGGGTCAGTAAGGGCAGTTGAGCTGTTCCTTACAAACAGTAGTGATCTGATCTCATCTGCATGCATGAAAGCTTTAGGTACAGAATACGGAGTGCACTGAAGATGAGAAGGATGTCAGTCAAGATGTTTCGGTAATCCACTTAAAATCATTATAGCCTGCCTTAAGGCAATCAATGGGGACAGCAAGTGGTAATGAAGGAGTGTTTCTCAGTTGTAGATAGTTTTCCTTTTCTTTGTAAGGCCTTGGGTTTAATCCCCACCACCACCTATGCATGCGCACACACACTTCATGAAGGATTTATTCACATCTTAAAAATTATAGGCAGGGAAGAGGAAAGGCAACTTGAGTATTGTGTAGATTTCAGCTTCGGGCAGGAGACTAACAAGCCATAATGCACCTGCTCAGGTACTGGATATAGGAGCAAAAGGAACTAGAACATACCATACATAGGAAATATATTTTGAGAGGCCTGTCAGTAAGATAAGATACCAGTAGGTAGTTATACATATAGGTCAGGAGGTAAGAGACTGTATGTGAGCTGGGGAGACACTAGATAAAGCAACTGATGGTATTTGTCAGGAGGAGGAATGGAATGAGAAGAGGGTCTGGGAAAGGGCTCTGCAAACACTGAAGAACAGAGGAACTAACAGAAAGGAAACCAAGAGATTTGAACCACAAAAACCTTAGAAAGAAATCTTTAAAAATGGGACACTGGTATATATATAGCATGGAACTTCTGCATAGTAGGTCACCAGAGAGTGTCACTGAATTTAGTGACAAGAGGGTGACTAGTAGTTTTTGAAAAGCCAGTCAATGAGTGGAAATAGAAACCAATGGTGCTCTATCCAACTGTCTCCTAAAGCTTTCCAAAACTGCTCCCCATTTCTTTTGTGGCCACTTCAGCTCATGCTCTCCTTGTTTGTTATCAGATCTTAGGCAGTCTGGCAGTGACTCTTACCTTTAAAGTGCAGTATAGTCACCTCCCTCCAAATATAGTTTATCCTATATCTATCCAGCTGCCAGAGTAATATTTATAAGGTACAGTATGGAGCTAAACAGTCTAGCTCAGAAGCATAATCGTTCTTTGCTGCCTTTATAATATGTATACCATCCCTCTCAACTTCAGTGAGGTCTTTATTCTGAATTCTTATTATCCATGCACACAGATATGACCAGACCATTGCTGTTTGTAACACTAACAGTACTGCCCTCAGTTCTATTAGATGATTTTATATGGCTCCTAAGGTATAACAATGTTGGTAAAATCCAACCCCTCTACCTGATATTCAATCTCTGCCTCATTACTTGTCTCAATCTTCAAGTCCATTCATATGGCCTGCAATTCAAAAGTCTGCCCTGAAATGATAGCTTTAAAAAATTAACCACATTTAAAGAACCAAGATGTAAATTATGGGCACTCAGGTGAGAATCATTTTCTTACCATCTGGGTCCTTTTTTAGTCTAACACTAGATAAACAACATCTAAGAGAAAAATCTGTCATAAAATATATTCCTTGTTGTGCTGTGAAACATGTGGCTAACAAAGGGGGGAGGTGTTTTAAGACTTTAATAATGGATTTCATAATAATAATCTGTTACAGAAAACATTTCCATCCTATTACCACTGGTTCTCAATTCTCAGCTAAGTACAATGACAAGAAAGAGGAAAAAGCACACATACCTTTTCTTTTAAAGCAATAACCATCTTGGAAGTGTGTGGTGCTTCCTAATTGGAAGCCAGTATTCTAACATACTACATTGAACTAGCCAGTCCCATGACTTCCCTGTTGCACAACTGTCATACACAAGACAGTTTAACACCAGACAGATCAGAGGCCTCTAACAAATCTGAAATGTGATAAAGGTCACAGGCAAAGAAAGATATGTTATATAGTCATATAACATATTCATGACTTTAGTTTTGTTACTGTTTGCATAGTCATGTGTATGTTGCATAACTTTGTATCAAGCCATGACTAGAGTACACTTATTGAAGAAGCTCCTCTCCTCAGTTCTCTGTTTCTTGGTACTGAATTACTCTCTATGGCAGACAGTTGAAAGGACTCCTAGGATCAGTCATTGAAAGATGACTCTGCACTTATAACAGCTATAAAAAAAACAAACAAAACTATCTTGCCAAGACTGATACTTTGAAATTTTACCATAGTGAACCTAGAACTTCATGAAACAACAAGAATTAGCTATCCCAGATGCATTTTATTGGTTTATAAAACAATGCCAAGAGACTTGTTCTTTACTAATTAGAATTTATCATGTTCTCAATTAGAGAAAAGTTACTTTCATTCATATTTTAGAAATCTTAACTTCTAATGTTTGTTTTTATCAAAATGTTCTTTAAAGTCACAAAATAAACAGCACAGACCACTGTTGTCCTAGATCTTCCTTTCAGATCTTAGTCTCGGAACATTATGAGGGCTTTCTGGGAGCCAGTCTCCCAGACTCTGCTTTGGGAAATCCTGTATCTAGTGAGGAATTCTGAATTGGTGACTAGCTGTAGGATCCACTTTGCACTCACCATGGTCTTTCACACACTTAGAGGTGACAAAACATGTACTTTATATGCTAAGTACTTGGGCACAGACTACCAAAATAATGTCTAGTTAGTGTCTCTGTCAGAATTTATTAGTTTAAGTCACTTAAGCTCAATACTTTAATTTATGTCCTTACATTGTCTACTAGTTTCTTAGAATCATTTACATCACCACTGATTCTAATTTTAATACATTAGCATATGAAATGACAACCAATAATCCAAATTTTAACCTATATTCCATACATTTCTGCTGCCCTCCCAAGGGGAAATAGGAGTTATACTACCCAAGAAAACTTGCAAATATTAGTTCAGAAAGCAGAAATAAACAGCTTACTAGAAGATACTATGTCCTTTAAAAATTGTTTTCATAGTTTTAAACTGAGTAGAAAAAAAACCACCATCTAAAACCTGGTGTACTTCATGCACATCTAGAAACTGTGTTAGTCTGGAGTCACTGAAAAGTACACTAACTCATGGTGCTTTAATTGCTTCTAATAATCTAACCTGGTTTTTTAGAGTTTTACTGCATGGAATAAAGTATTTAAAAGTAAGAGAGCTATAATGGAAATTACTATATTACATCATGTTTAAAATCTTATTGTAAAAGCAAAGTGCTTTCTCATATATTTGAAAATTTCAATGTTGAAAAATTTCACTCTCCATTTTATAAGTAAACACATACACACACACAAGTGTGTGTGCGTGTGTGTGTGTGTGTATAACCTTACTTCCTATTCCTGTAAGTAAATATCAGCAATCTTAGAAAATTGAGTCAATAATTTGCTTACATGATACTTAAATGTTTCCCAAGTTGCAAAATAATTGACAGAATATTCAAGAAAAGCATTATCTTTTGACTAGCTTTCAACAAGAACAAAAATCTATCCAGAATCTTCACTTCCATTTTTCTATCATGGGAGTGATACTCAGCTAGTTAGGTAGTTAAAGTGGTTTATCAACTCTAAATTAAGTTGTAGGTGTGATGTGTCTTTGAAAACAAATTGAGTATTTTCCTCTTTTTCACATTTTAAATATGAAAATAATTATTTTAAATTAGATGTTTATCACACAAACAAAATGAAAAAAGTCCTCATTTCTTAAATATCATACAATTTCTCCCCAAAATACTTCTAGGCAGTAAACTGGATATATTGAAAACAGTTCAAAGAAGCTCCCAATTATGACCCCAAGTACATTTAACAAAGAGAAGGTTAAATAGATTTTTAAAAACTCCACATTTTCCTGCTAGAGGATTTCAGATTCAGTGATATTACTGATAACTTTTAAGACATGTAAGCTTTACAAGATCTTGTATGGTATTTAATAAATGATGTGCCTTCCCTCCCACATTTAACAGAAACGGAAATGAACAAGTTAAAAAGCATTTTCCTAACCCTGACTGTAAGTCACAAGCTTGAGGCTGCCTGGAGCCAGCTGGCATGGGGCCCATTTACAGTAGGCTGTTTACTCCCTGCCTCCAATCATCACAGAGAAGTGGTACTTGCAGGCACAGTCTGAATGCTTTCCAAAATAGACTAACAGAGAAAAAAGAGCTTTATTAAACTTTGTAGGTATTATTTCGAAAACTCCAAAATCTTTGAATCCACCTTTTATAACCCAGCAATTTTAAAGTGATCCTTAATAAACAATCTTAAAATGTGCTCAACAGTAGAATGGTTATTTTTCTGCATTTTAAGTAAATTCTAACTATACGTTTTAAAGACCACACATCTACCTTAACATAGATTTTAACTTTAAATAATTTAATTGAAATTGTTCTTAATAGTACTTAGCATAAACACAACAGTACAAAACCAAAGAGCAGAGTATGTAGAAAACAGAAAAGCTCTGATTATCAAAATAGAAGAAGGTAAGAAAAACAACCGAGTGTCTTGGGTCCATGCCCAGGAGCTATGGTGACTGGTGTTAGCCCTTTAGAGCCCTTTTCATCCCTCACTGTCTAGTTTAATTCAGGGGTAAACAGATAATAAAAACCCTTTATCTATTATACCATAGGACAACTTTTAACTATAACTTGTCTCAGTATTTAGTGAATGCTAACATGAGTGAGAGGCAGGAGGTTATGTCTCAGATATTTCATAGTTTAACCCTATGAGCAAACCAACAAATAATAGGAATGAAAATGATTTCAAGCCATATGTATGCAGTGAAAAGGTGAGGAACTACAGAAATGATACATGCCATGGTCGTGTTCTGTAGGAAAGGGAAGATGCTTCTAAAACCTGAAGCACCCACAGCCTCGAAATGAAGACAGGCAGAAAGCACTACTCAGTACTATTTAACTTTTCCAGCTTCTTCCTTATTTATTTTTTCCTAGTTATTTTTTCCTAGTCAAATTTCCAGTAGATTTTAGGAACTTATACACCTCTTACTGTACTATAAAATCATTCTATGATATTTCTGTTGTTGTACATAAGCAATTATACTTAATAACCAAGTTCAACTGGCAAAGCAAATTACTCTATCAGCAACACAAGGCTGCTGAGTTTTAGTTTTTGAGCCCCTCAGAGCTAGTGGGTATCTCGGCTGCCCTGCCCAGTCCTGAGCATGTGTTTCTTCATGAATTCTCTTCAGTGGTCTTGTGGTTCAGGCTCTGTGGTGCTTGCATTGGTGTTTCTTTTTCTGCTTTTACTTTTGATTTGTTTCTTTCAAATAGAGATCGCATGCGAATGCGGTCTGCTTATTACTAAATTACAGTAAACTATTTTCTAAGTAGTTGTTTTCTGAAAAAGCTTATAGCTAATTATCACATTTAGGTTAAACTTTCATCCTTCCTTTCCCCTATTCCTCTTCATTTTCTCTTTCCTTTACCACTCCTGACCCCAGCCAGGACAGACTCCAAAGCTGTACATACTAGGCAAGCCTGCACGCCACCACTGAAATAGATTCCTAGCCCATTCCTTTCAAGAGCTTAAAAATAAATACACACCTAAAGCGCTGAGATTAATTGTAACCCACAACTCATGGGTTATTTCTAAATTGTCACTATGGTATAAAATTTAAATTAGACTTTGATCAGTTTCCAAGAGTTAGTAATTGGGTAGGTACAACATTTATGGCCCTGAAAATGCTATAATTTATAAACAAGACGGAAAAAAATACTTCCATGGCAGGACTGGAGAGGCAGCTCAGTGGCGAACAGCACCGGATACCCTCCCCGAGGACTCTCAGCTGTCCCTGGCTCTAGTTCTAGAGACTCTAATGTTTGCTTCTGGCCTCCTTGTGTACCAAGCATGCACGTGCTGCATAGGCACACATTAAATAATAAAATTAAAATATACGAATACAACAGCAGAGGATACGACTACAACAGCAGAGGTGCTTACTCAGAGCCAAAGGATTCCAGAAGCATCTATTATTCATTCCATGAGCTGAGAGTTTTCTATCTATAATGTATTATTAGTGTATTTGCTACAGGAAAGCAAAGCCGCTTGTCGACCCAAATGTTACATACTTGAATTTGCACAAAGGAAATTGAAATTTGGCTCAGTAAATATAATAATTATAGTGGTAATTCCACTTATTTACATACACTTTTAGCGTCTACTTTTCAATTTTACACAATAAAAAAAATCGCTTTGATAGTTGAATGAAAGAATATACTGTCTATAAAACTGAGAATCTCAGCATGAAAAGCTAAAATTGGATAAATTTGAAAGATAAGTGTTTTATTTAATAAGTACAAAATTCTAAACAATTTTACAAGAGTTCTATAATCCTCAGATTTAACTGAATTATTGAAAGGCAACTTAACTCCATCTCCTAAACTACAAACGGGGATGTCGTGCCCCCATTCTCCTCTCACCACCCACACTTTTCCTTTTATAGATTTGCAGAATACCGCCTCGGAAATAGCATTCCTAACACTCAACAGAGCAGAAAATGCTGTGCTGATATCTTAGCTAACTTTACTGCAACAATATATACTTTCACGGTTCCATTATAATGTAACCCTCTCTTGTAAGTAGTGTAGCGACCAGAAGTCTCTAAGGCATTCTTAGGCCCTCTCTCTCACCTTCTCCAGGTCCCCAGCTTCTGTTGACAGTTACGACTTTCAGAATCAAAACTGACTCTGAAACCTTGGTTAATGGCTGACTACAACCTCAAGACCTGTAACAGAAACCAGCAGATGCTGTGTTGACCAAACATCTGACCAAGCAAAATGAACAGTGCTGTCCTCTGCAAACCACGGAGCCATCTCCTGCTGAGGGTGCTTGTGTTCATGCGCCAGACTGAGCTGTATCTCTTGCTAGCAACATCACCAGTCCCATTTATCACTTCACGGGAAGAAATATTTACACATTTACATTTTGTCCTATCTTTTTATTAATCCTCTCAAACTTTTTACTGACATTTAAAAACTTTTTAAAAATTTTATGTGTATGGATGTTTTGCTTGTGTGCTTGTGTGTGTGCCTGGTACCCACAAAGGCCAGAAGAGTACGGAACTAGAATTACAGATGGTTGTGAGCTACCATGTGAATGTTGGAAATTGAACCTTCTTGAAGAGCATTCAGTGCTTTTAACCACAGAACCACCTCTCCAGCTCTTACTGACTCTTTTAATAGACATTTAAAAACTCTTGTGCTATACAAATTCTCTTTACCAGAGATTCCTGCCCCCCCCCCCATCCTATCTAGTGAAACTCCCGATAGTTCCATTAGTAGACAGATCAGAAGAGGACAGACATCATCCATCTTAGAGGTGAGTGCTATAACACTATATAAAGCAAGTTCTGAAACTTGCTTTTTTTTTTTTAAGCATACAAAAAAAAATCTATATCACTTTTTAAACTAAAGTAAAAGCCCAATTAAAAAAAAAGCAAAATGATATTTATAGTTAAAAAATAGGAATACATTTAACCAATGAAGTTAAAATGTACACACTGGAAACTATAAATCATCGAGGACAGAAATAAAAGAGAACGCAAAGACTGAGTATGTTCATGGATGGGGTGCAATCAATAAAGATTTAGGGCAGCCAATCAAAATTCCTATTGTGGTAGCCATAGGAGAAGACAGTAACCCCAAATTTCATACAGAGAAATGCCGCACACCTAAATCAATACTAAGAAACTAAGTTAGAAGCTTCCTGGTTGAATACTATACTGCACAGACACAGTTAAAACAATACAGCACTGAGACAAAAGCATACTGACAAAATAGAAGGGCAATGGACTAGAAGGAAATGGACTTTTGACAGTGGCAATAAAGAGATATAAACAAGACCTGGGAACACATGTGGAGTGGGGGGGAAAGGAATTTTAGATGTATCTTTACATGATATATAAAAGTCAACTTAAAATAGGACAAAAGTCCTATGATCGGGGGAAAACAAAAGGCAGCCCACAAACTAGTAAAAAATATTTGCAAATCACATATATGGTGAAGATATACCAGTTATAGAATCCAAACCAACATAGTTTAATTGGCTGGGGTTTTCTGCAGTGGTTTCTGTCTGTTGCAGAGAGAAGTGTATTTGATCAGGGGCAAAGACAACACTTATGTGTGAGTAGAAGGGCATATACTTACATTGTTAAAATGCAGCGGTATGGCGCCTAGTCCCAATGGATACATCTACAAAACACTCCTACGCCTAAGGCTCAGGGAACACTGTGCAAGAGGGGGCTACAGAACTGTGTGTGAGCCAGAGGATCACAGGGTTTGCTATGAGACCGTGTCTCCTAGTAAAGTCAGAAGCTACACCCACTAAGTTTCACCAGCATGGCTGCCTGAACATGAGCTGAACAAAGACTGTACCAATGGACAGAGAAAAGCCCACGAGGCCTCAGCCATACACAAGAAGTCTCTGCAACTGAGGAAAGCCAGGGATGGCAGAGGTGGCCTTCCTGGAGAAAAGCACACAGAGCGGTGCTGAACAGACAGGAAAAATATGTATATGCATGTATGCATGCAATAACAAAGGAAAAAGAGGCCATGAATTCGAAAGACAGTGGGGAGGGGTTTGGAGAGAAGAAAGGGAAGGGAGAAAAGTAACTGTCATGTTAAAAAGAAAATCTTGACAACTCAATAGTAGAACAAACAATCCAGTTCCAACAATGAGCAAAGACTAAATAAACCCCTCTCCCACAAAGGACATAATTCTCTTGAGAAGCAGAAGGACTGCAGAGTTTAAATCAGCCTAGGCTATGGAGTGAGGTCTAGTCTCAAAATTGGGGTGGAAGGGAGAAGAGAAGAGAAAAGACAGAAAAGAAAAACAGAACAAAACAGACTAAGAGATAGGCAAATATTGGTGACCTCTTAGCAGGTCAGGGTGTAGATTGGCATAGGCACATGAAAAACAGTATGAAGTTTCTAATGTTACACACAGAGCTTCTGTAAAACCCAGCAATAATTTCTGGGTGATGGAATTAACCCCTTGTAACGACATCAGCACTGCCATGCCCATCAACTGATAAATGGATAAAGAAAATCTACTCTACACTCCCAGACTACCATTCAACCACACAAAAAAGAGGGTGTTGATGGGTACATCATGGGTGGGCCAAGAAGACAGTATGCTAAATAAAATAAGCAGATGCAGAAATTAAAACATTAGGATTACATGATGAAAAGAAAGAGGTTTCAAATACGTACAAGGGAGTAAGGGCAATGGAGAGGGGGTCAAAGGCCACGAAAGAACGAACAAGTTAAGAAATGTGTACATGAAGTCTATATCAAGATTTTATTTATTAGATTTTTGTTTAATGCAGATTTTATTGCCATTGTGATATACAATGTTATATAGGATAGAAGATAGAAACCATTTTATTTTTTTAATGAGTATTGCTAACACTGTTATAAACCTCAAATATACACAATAAACCCTATTTTGAACAAACATGATAGTCTCCAACTTCTTTGGTTCTCGGGGTTAAAGTAAGTGCCTTATCCATGCTAAGTAAGCATTCTTCTACTTCTTAAGCCCTTAATGCTTTGATTTTTTGAGAGACAGTAACCCAGGCTGTCCCTGAATTTTCTCTATAGCCCAGGTAGGTTTTACATTTGTGAGCTTCCTGTTTGAAAAAAATTAGATTTTGGATTTCAGTTTAGGGATGAATCCATATTAAAATGTCTCATTTCAACAACAATAAAAATAAAAGATGTAAAAAACAAAGGCTAGACAATGAACAGGAGAAAAGAAATCAACAGAGAAATACTGCAGCAGAAAGCGTATTTCAATGCAATAAGTATTTCAAATATACACACTGGCATAAAGAAAACCATGCTGAAGAACTGAAATATAAAATTGATATCTCACTATATTGCAAATATGAATACAGAGGTAGAAGAGATGAAATAGAATCAGATAGAAATGTTAAAGCTTGGACAGGAGAGGCAAGAACCAGTGAGCCTGCAGATAGCTATTGACATGAGGCCAGAGGGACTGGAAAGCACTGAACAATTCTAGAGCTCTGTGGGACACCATCACTTATGACTGCAGACACATAAATATAGCATCATGAAGAGAGGGAACATGTAAATATCTTAACATGCAACATCAACAGAACAACCCCACATGGAATGAGAGACGCTCAAACACCCAAAGAACTCCAAATATGCCAGATTTTAAAAGGTCTGCACTTAGGCACAGCATAGTTAAACTATCAGATCTACAGAGAATCCTGAAGGCAAGAGAAGGTAATTCATCATATACAATTTCTGAGCAGCAGAGTCTCAGAGAAGACAGCTGGGGGTAAAACAATAAATATTATTTGAAAGAAAAAAAAGAGTAATGTAACAGAAAAAAAAAATAAAGTATGGAAAGAATTAAATGTCAAAGACCTCTATACCCAGCAATGCCACACTTGAAAACTAAAGGGGAAATTCAAATATTCTAATTCAGGTACTACAAGATGTATTATTTACAGATCTGCCCTCCAACAAGCACTAAAGAGATCCCTTCAATTTGAAATAAAAGAAGAAAATTATTATTTCACATAAAGAACATCAGGAAAGAGTCAGGTAGACGACTCAGTTGATACGAGGCCTGGTATACAACTATGAACAACCAAGTCAGACCCCCAGAATTGTTTGAAGTACGCAGCATGGTAGGTAGTGCATGGATAACTGTAACCCAACAACCCTGGTGAAAAGGAGCGAGCTCACTGGCCAGCCAGCTTAGATGAAACAGTGAGTTCGTTCAGCTTTGCTGAGATACCCTGTCTCAAACACTAAAAGAGAAGTGCAAATGACAAACATGGGGGACTGCAGTCTACGTTTGATCAAACAGAGGGGCACTGGAGACAAGAGAAAAATGTTTGAATACTAGAAATGTAACATTCCAGAATGCCATGTGGAACATTATAAGAATGGCACTGAGGAAAGTTTATAGCTACGTATGCCATACATTAAGGATACAGATATGACAAATAATTTGATAACACATCACAAAGTCTCCCAAAATATGGACAAACAACTCAAAATCAATAAAAAAAATCAATAATAAGATGAGTGCATCAATACAAGAGGTAGAACCCAAGAGAATAATCCAAAGCAAAAATGAAACAAAGATTGAGTCTCGGGGCTGGAGGCATAGTTAAGTGATTAAGGATGTACACTGTTCTCGCAGAAGAACTGAGTTTGGCCGGGCGTGGTGGCACACACCTTTAATCTGAGCACTCAGGAGGCAGAGGCAGGTGGATTTCTTAGTTCGAGGCCAGCCTGGTCTACAAAGAAACCCTGTCTTGAAAAACCAAAAACCAAAAACCAAAAAAAAAAAAAAAAAAAAAAAGAAAGAAAGAACTGAGTTTGATGTCTAGCACCCACCTTTAACTCCAGCTCCAGAGGAATCTGATGCCCAGCACTCACTCACACATACCTAGATGCACATGCATGCACACACCCACACACACCTTTTAGAATAAAATGAATCTAGAAAAAAGATTTAGAGCTCCCCCCAACACCTTCCCCCAAAAGACAACCCTTAACAATCCTTGAGGCAACCTCACTGAAAGACACTTAAAAAATGTAGAGACAAAAATAAAAACGTAACAACATATACCAGCATTATTAGAAAATGTTTTGGAGAAGTATATGCAAATAGATTGGGAAATCTTAAATGATTGATTTTCTAGGTACATATGACCTAATAACATAGAGCCAAGAAGATATAAAGATATAAACAGAACAACAATAAACAATGAGAACAGAGTAAAATCACCTAAGAAAGAAAAGCTCAAGCCTACTCGGAGTTTCTGCTAAGATATACCAGACTCCTACAAAGAACCAAATGCCAGTGCTCATTGAGTGAGTCCAGAAATGAGACCACTAACCCTTCTCACTCCTCACTCTATGAAGCAAGTGCTATTTTGCAACCAACCTGTTAAGGCAAAACAAGACTTTGTAGACTGTACTCTTTCTGAACCTCCTACAAAAACCTCTAATAAAATAACTGTAAAGTGAATTCAATAGTACATTAAAACCATCAAATACTATGTCAATTTGGTTTTATTCAAGGAATGTAAGGACTGTTTAACACACACAAAGACAATACAGAACATAAATATAATCAAGAATAAAATGCATATAATCATTAACAAATGCAGAAAGGCCGTTGATAAAATCAACACCCTTTACAGTAGAAAACTAAATATGACATAGGAAAGTCATAGGTCAGAAATAATAAAGACTATGTATGACAAACCCATAGCCAACATCTTGCTGAATGGAGAAATACAGAAAAACTTTCCCCTAAAATTAGGACCAAGACAAGGGTGTCCAGTCTCATCACTTTCATTCAGTGTAGTACTTGGAATTTTAGCTAGACCCATTGGGCTAGAAAAAGAACATGGGTATCCATAAGAAGGGAGTTAAGCTGCCCTGCTTATATACCTGGAAGACCCCAGAGACTCTAAGAGGCTCTTGCAGCCGATACACAAATCCATCAAAGCAACAGGAAACAAAACCCAGTACTTTTCCTATATACCAATAATAAATTTGCTAAGGAAGAAATCTGATATAGCAGACAGAATGAGGAATAGCTGACACAGGAAGAAATGAAGGAAGAAAGGGGAAAGAAGGAAGGAGGAGGGAGAAAATAAGTGAATGAAATTCAGAATAAACCCAACTAAGAAGGTAAAAATAATACCTTTACAACCAAGCTGGCTTCAAAGTTTTAATGGGCTTCTTCTGAGTGTTGGGATTTCAGGTGTGTGTGTGTGTGTGGGGGGGGGCAGGTCTGCTAAAGCATTATTGATCATTAATAAATACAATGATACAGACATCACATAGTTAATTTCAAAATAAATTACATAGGACATAGTAACAAGAACAGTACAGCACTGGTACAACAAAAAGCACACAGATGAAAGGAACAGAACAGAGGACCCAGGAATAGAGCAGGGGACCCAGGAATAGACCCAACTTGCTCCAGCCAATGGATTCCTATCAAAGTGCTAAAAACAGACTTAGGAGAAAAGATTCTCTAACAAGTGGTGCTAGGGACACTGGACAGGCACAGTCAGGAAGACTACTACAACTACACTTTATTGCACACCCTGTATATATAAAAATAAAAAATCAACTCAAAATAGATTAAATACCTCAATGTAAACCTCCAAAATTTGAAACTACTAGAAGCACAGATAGGGACAATACTTCAAAAGTTCAACTGAGGCTATTCCTGAATAGGACTCCAGTAGCACAGGAAACGAAGGAATTGAAGAATTAGATTACAAAACTTCAAAAGGCTATGCCCAGCCTAGGAAACAATCAACTAAGTAGAGAGAGCTCACAGCATGAGAGAAAAAATCTTTGCCAACCATTTGTATGACAAAGGATTAAAGCTCAGGCTATATGAAGATCTCAGAAAAACTTAATATCTAAAGAGCAAAGTAATAGTCAGAAATAACCACATCAACAGTCACCCTTCCACAGCACAAATGGTTTCAACGTTACAAAAAAAAAAAAAAAAGCTCAATATAGTTAACCAGCAGGAAAATCAAAATTAAAATGACACTGAAATTCAGAATGGCTGTTAACTCAAAAAGATGTGGAAAAAGGGGCATCCTTCTATAAGTAATGGTGAGAGTATAAATGAGTAAAAGAATATGCATATTTCCCTAAGGTAAAATGACTACATGATCAAGCCATACTCCTGGGTATTTATACAAAGAACATCAAGCTTGTGGATGGAAGAAGAGATGCTTTCCCACTTCAGGGTAGTGTTGTCCAATTCAGGACAGCAGAGCTGTAGGATAGGCCTTGGTGTCCATCAACAGATGAATGGCTATAGCATAAGGTGTATCTCCATAATGGAGTATTATTCAGGTATAAGAAAAATACAATTATGTCACTTGCAGAAAAACTGATAGAATTAGAGAACAGAGGTTAATCAAAATAAGCAGACAGACAGAAAAACAAAGCCAAGTGTGTTTTTTCATCATCTAAGGACACTTCAAAAAGTTACCCTAAAAGTAGAAGAGAAGCTGGTAGGGAAGCAGAAACCACATGATTCACTTGTCTTCCCTCTATCCACAACCTAATGTAATGAACCCTTTTAGAGTTATCACTGAAAGGTTCAACAGTGAGTGATGTACAGACAGCAGGCAGGAAGTCCTTGTAACTTAAACCTTAGCCAGTGCTGCCAAAGCGAACCCTGTTTGCCCTACCCAACCTGCTGAGTCCATCTCTTTCCCCACTTCCGTTCCTTTATTTTCATTTAGGACCAATATAATCCTTTGGAGGGGCTCCCTATGTTATAGCATGCCTGGTCACTGGTGTGCTTATCTGACACAAACCCCTAACCTTTCTCATAAATTTTAGTTGTAGAAATTGGATCCATTAAAACTGACAAACAAGTGGTTGTGTGCTACCATCCCAAAGCTGCTTGCTCTCATTCTGTTCCAAGCACAGTTTCTGGTACACTAGGTTTTATTCAGTGAGACAAAAGTTCCAGAATCCATCTTCCTTCCTTCCTCCCGGCCTCCCACCAAAGGGCACTCTACAGCAATGTTTATCCCACCAAGTAGGCACTTTGCAACAATGTTTATCCTAAAGTCTAATCTCAATTTCTTCACTGAAGTAGAATGAGGGAGGGAAGGGAGAGGGAGGGAATGGCCCAACCTTATTTGTAAACTTGTAAAAGTGCTATTTAAATTGTAACATGGAGAACGAAACATGCTTGTACTTGTGAGTGACTCTCTACAACTCATGTGGTTGAGTGGGAAGATGGAAGGGGTAAAACAGAGAGAGCGCCCGACAGGAAGCACTCCTTTTAACATCTATCACACATACATTTTTTTTTTTTAGTTCCCCTTCAAATTTAAGTGAAAACATACATCTGATACCACTACCAGAGGTTAAGGCTACCGATACTTAAGTATAATACTTACTCTGAAAATCATAATGAACCCATCTTAAGAATATCTTAAGAATTATCACTGAGAATCACTTGTGAGCAGTGGCATGGTGCTGTGGTCGGACGGAGCACTCATGTAGCATTTAAGCCATGAGAAGCTCTCCAGTCTGAAGCAACATCGCTAAGAATACGTGCTAACGTCTCATGGGTGCTGTGCAAGTGCCAGACTGTATTGTATGATTCAACAGCAGTGTCTCCTTGTGTCCAAGGAAGTCTGACGTACAATATGATACTAATTGTGCCAGGTCTAGGTTTTCTCCAGCTGGAATTCCATGTTTCTACCCCATGTTCTACACAACAGTGATCGAATACTTCTTAGTGATGTGTGTTCTGGGCATACTGATAAAGACGAACCTTTACTTACTAACATGCAAGTCACCATCTATTGTCTCCTGGATCCTACCTTTTGCCCTTACTTCTAATGCATCTCAGTTTTCATGGCCTCAGACAAATGATATTTTCTATGAGATGTTTTAACCTATAATTCAAATGAAAAGGTATTTTAAACGATAAACTAACCATCTGCTTTGCTGACACATTTAGGACTTAAATTTTTGAGGACATTTGTATGTTTTAAGGACACCGTCACGCATGTAACTATCAGACTCTGTTATGTCTTTAGCCCAAGTTGATACAACATCATGAAATACTTTCTCCTTGTCCCATTTTAAGATTTTTACCTCTTAATTCTCCAGATATCCACTGAGGGTTTTTTTGCGGCTGCTTTTTGGTTGCCCCCCAAAGCCCTGCCCTTGGTCTATTCCCATCTTTTCCTTCAACTCTAGAGAAGTTCACTCTTAAAAGACCTCATCTAATTCTCTTTCAATAGTTAAGCCCTTTGTGGCTTGGCATTATTATTATTATTATTATTATTATTATTATTACTACTATTATCATTGTCTGTCTTTGCCAAATTAGACAGTTATCTGAAATACTTAGAAGACAGACCTTTCTAATAACCTTTTAGGTTGATGATATTATTGTACAATAAATCAAACACAAAACACCCATAAGCTGAAGATTGACAATTTAGAAATTGAAAGAAAATGGGCCACTCCTCCTTTTTTAGAATATTCAGTGTTACAAACTATCTAAAACAACAACAACAAAACAAACCACTGTTTCTTGCCTACCTTTCTAGGTAAGTTGATATAAATGAGTACATTTTTTGGCTTACCTGCTAGAATAATAAATCCTGATAGCCATATGCATATGGGAATCTCTTCTTGGACATGGCTGCTTTTATAAAGCAGAAGACTTCGGGATGCATTGGGGAAAGGAGCCAGGAAGTGGTAGAGAGATGGAATGGGGTCAGATATGATTAAGATGTATTTTATACATTTATGAAAAATTTAAAGAATAAATAATAAATGTAAAGTTCTGGAGCAGAAGATTATATAGTGGAGGAAACAAACAAACAAACAAACAAAACAAACAAACACTCTCGAAAACATCATTTACAAGCTTTGATTGCCCTAACTTGTTAAGAAACGGAAAGGATCAATCCTATTTAAAGCTTTAGAGTAAATTTAGAAGCAGACAACAATTAAAACCATATGTATGTTCTGTCTATTTGCATCAACTACTGTCTTAAGACTGGTTTTCTTAGACTAAAGTCTGAGCCTTCTTCCTGATTTCTGAGCCAAGTTTGCTCCTTCATGCACTCAGCATCTCTGTCCTGTTCTTTAGATGCTGGGATTTAGGAGTGGAGCAAACCTGTAATAGAGAGGACATAAGGTTCCTAAATACATCAAAACAGATGGAATAATGTGTGAAAGATGTACAATTTGAGATAGAGACAGAGGTCCCACTTATGCAAGTGACATGACAGGGAAATATGTGGATATTTGGGGAAAATATTTCAGATAAAAGTTCTCCCATGTGCCAGGGGACCTAAACTGACAACCATATTCCTCTTAGAGAATACAAAGACACCCCCACATAAGTGTAAGAAAAATCAGTCTTAGGCAAGGAAACATAACATGGTCTTGCATGCGTTAGGGTAACAAGTGCGGTCATACTCCTTTATCTAATGATGATTTAAGTCTGTCCTTGGCTCATTCTTAACAAATGGATCAGTTTTCAGTTTTCATCCTCTTCCTAGCAAGCCTTCTTCCTCTTTCCTTACTCCCAATAGCTGAATGGACCTTCACTCCTGATTCATCCCCACAAACCCTTCACCACATACTCCATCTCCAGCAAGGGTATAAGCCTTCTTCAGGCAAACGCTTAAAAAAGCAAATTGGGAGGAAGGAGGAGCAGGAATGAGAGTTGCCCACTCTGTTCTCCAGCAGGCTCTGACCACTACCTCCCTCGTGCCCAGCGCCCAGGTCAGCAGGCCTTCAACACTACAGGTGCAGCTGGAAGACCTCTGTGATGCCCTAGTGCCCTCCCACCCACCGTTCTCCAGAAATGCTTCCTAGAATGTCTTTGCAGCTCTTCCTTTTACAAACATATTGACATCACTAGGCTTCTTAGGGATGTCCCCGTGTCCATACAAAAGCTGAGGCATACAGAAAACAAACACAGCCAGCAGAAATTTGAATTTTTCATTTTCTCCCCCCCCCCCCGTGGCTTTCTAACTTTTCCTTTTGGCTTCCTTATTAGAGCACGGTGGCTCTCTCTAATGATGCTATTGTTCAAGTGGTCATTTGTCATCAGTAAGTTAAGCCTAAGAATTACTATGTATATTTCCCCTCTTCTTTAACAACGTTTCTCCTTAGATTATATTAGGCTCCAGTGCCCAGAGACTTTAATACTATCATATCATGATGATGGCTCTTTGTCCCTCTTTCTCAGCCACTGAAATCTGACATTTTGGGGAAGAATAATAAGAGTTTAAGAAACTAGCTTGTTTTAAATACAGATATAACAAAGTTCTTAGACTATTCTCAATAAAGAAGTTCTGTCCAAAGAATTTCAGTCCTAACACAATGGGTTCCACAAAAGACATGCTACCTGTTTGTTGCACATGTGTCATGATCTCAAAGGCCAGCATCCACCCATCTTAACCTGCTGCCAACTATAAACAGGAAAATAAATGCACGTAGGACTTGGGATGAAAACTGGTAAGTTCCTAAATGGCTGTCAGTAGAAGCTAAGTTTCCTTTTTACATTTTGAGGACTGAAAGTAGAAACTATTTGAATTTCCCATTGATCCTATGACTTGAGACTGTTAGTATAAATAACTTAAGTGAACTGGAACTGTTGGCTGTAGTGACAAATGGGTAATACTTAGGACATGGAGAAGCTAGAATAAAGACCTCGAATATTCTGAAAATTACTGTAGGAATTCACACTGTATTTACTCCATATCTGCAGTTACCAAATTCCTTTCAAGTTGAAGCCAAAGATAGGCCTTCTTTCTTGAACATAAAATAAACATGAGAGAGAGAGAAAAAAAAAATCAGGCTTAGAAGTAAGTAATCTTTACTTTCTCTGCACAATACTAAAAAAAAAAAAAAAAAAAAAAAAAAGAAGAAGAAGCATATAAGCTGTTTACTTAAATTCCTTTATAACTTAAAAGAAAGCACACACCGGGACTTAACCACAGAGCACCATCTGCTTGAGGGTGGAAGGGAAGCACATGCAGACTGGCCTCTGCTATGAAGGACTGCATGCCTGGCATGCAGAAGGTTAAGGCAAGTTTGGGGGCAGCCTGCGCTGCACAATAGCCTGTTTTATAGAGGAAAAGGGAGAGGGGGACAAGGAAGAGGAGGGGAAGGGAACACCCTAGCTGAACTCACAAATAATCCTCAACACAAACAAATATTATAACCTGAGCTGGTTAAATTTCTGAAAGTTTACACATAAATAATCAAACAAAGAAATAAATAACATTTTCTGGTTAAGAATATTAGTATAGCACTACAGTTCAGTAAGTCCGTCTTCTCTTTATGGTTCACAAGGAGTCTCAAGATGGCTTCAAAGGAAGAGTGGCAGCAACACAGCCTCTCAAGGTGGGGGCTCAGAAATCAAACATTTATTCTGGGTTTTTCTATTTGGGGAATATTTTTAAAAACTATTGTACTCTCATATTTTGTCCTTCAGAAACCCAGCTGGGATTCAGAGGACACGTTTCCTATAATGCTCTAGTTAAACTTTTTCAATGTTTCTATTTGCAAAATCAGGTTTATAACAACAGATGTATCTATTTAAACTGACATTTAATTATTTTCCATACTTGACCACACAATGAAAACACATATATATATGAATATATGTACATTTGTGTGTATGTATACATACCTACATACATATATGTAGGTAGGTGCACATCTGTGAAGATGCCTAAAGATACCAGAGGTGTCAGATCCCACAGAAACTGGACTTACAGGCCATTGTGAGCTGCATGATGTATGTGCTGGGAACAGAACTCAGGCCCTCTGCAAGAGCAGTAACTACCCTTAACTGCTAAGCCTTCTCTCCAGCCCTTAGTGCAGCTTTTTCACCATCAAAGAAAAAGTTGGTAAATGTCTTTAAACAAGTTACATAATCTTCCCAAACTTATGCACCTAGAAAAAGTGTTAGTGTTTATGATTCTTAAAAATTGAAAGCTCCTTAATTAACAAACTATCCTTGCATGCATGGTTACCTAAGAGTATGAGATAATAGAAACAGAAAGGGGGCATTCTCACGCTTGCCAGCAATGTGGTTTATCAGTATAGCTACTAAATTTAGAGTTTACCTAATGTGGAACAAAATCCATTGAATAGAGCTACTGATAGAGGTACTCCCCTACAAAAAGAGAAAAAAAATACCTTGAATAAATTAATATTAAGATAATTATCTGAGTTTTTAAAAGATAGTAGTCTAAATGAAATGGAGTCATGACCCAATTTGGGAAACTGCACATAGTAGGCATAAAAAATTTTCCAGTATTTTTTTTAGTAGACAATACCTATACTAGAGATGCAGATTCTTGAACTAGTATTAGCAAATGAGAGATATCCTGCTTTTGGCTGAACAGAACTGCCAGAGCTTTAAAACTACCACCTTGCATCTTAATAATTCTTTTTTTAATTTTCAGAGTAAACTTGCATCTACGAATTCTTTTACGTTTTTAAGTATTATCATTTTTATTGTGTATGTATACGTACATGTTATGGGGTTTGCCACAGCATACCTAGGAAAGTCAGAGGAAGACTTTATGGAATAGATTCTCATTTTCCATGGTTACGTGGCTTCCGCCATCAAACTTAGGTCACCAGGCTTGCACAGAAGCCCTCGACCTGCTGAATCATTGATAGCCTGGCACCTGGCACCTGGCACCTACATATTCTATCCAGTAGGAATGCTGGGTATTCTAAATGAAACTTAGAGCAATCACTAAGTGACTAAACATATATATAGGTAGGTAGGTAGGTAGGTAGATAGATAGATAGCAGAGGTCTGGTCATCTCTCTCATTCATACACACACACACACACACACACACACACAATTCACTGTTGGACAATTAGTGTTAAAGATTGTTGAGGGATTCTAAAACATCAAATAGTAACTAATTTCTTTCAGATCAGCATTACGTTTTCCTGTTTTTTTTTCTTTAAATGTCTTAAAGTTCCCAGTTGTAAAACTCAGGTAACAGCTGCTTTTGTCCTACATGGAGCTGACAGACTCAGACAATGTGATAAGCAGAATAAAGCATGTCAAAAATTAAGACATCACATGACATGAAAGTATGAGAAGTGTATAACATGAACTGTAGCACAGTGTATATAGCATAGCGTATGTAGCATAGTGTATATAGTATAGTGTATGTAGCATAGTGTATATAATATAGTATATGTGATATAGTATATGTAGTATAGCATATGTAACATAGTGCTGCCATGTAATTAAGTGTTCAATCACCAGAGAACCTACTAACACTAGGAAGAAAGGATCAGTGACTTTTATAAACTATCTGCTTCATATTATTATTATTATTATTATTCAGTATTATGTCAATTACTTATTGTTTTTAGCCCCTGGAAGAGTCCTGGATGCTAAGGTTTAAATAGCTGCTAATAGGGTGGTTCCAGCTGGCTACACAGCTAATGAAGTATGTGGTCTTTCCTAAGTAGTGCCATGGTCTCCCTTTCTCATTGGAAAGTATGGGAATGGGAATAGATGATTTCTTACCTAACACATAAAACAAGCTTTGAGAACCCAAGGGCCCACTTCTTGGGTCCAACTATAACATTTACATATTATGTGTTATCAAGAATAAAATTTTAAGCCCTATCTAATAAAAGTTCAACTCTAAGTTCATTGTTGTTTTATACTTGATACTATACAAAGAAAATGTCAAGAAATGGTCTTTAATATACCATGGACTATCAATTTAATAAGGGAATTGCAAATTTTTACACAGACACACAGACCCAATGGTGTTTCGATAAAATTTGACAGAGAAAGTATCTTTGATTTCAAAACCCACTGATACCCAGAATCATAGATTGGTTCAGTTTAGCCTTAGAACCCAGGTTGGTTTTGTTTTTCCTACAATTACTGTTATGAATATCTAAATCAAATTGTTTGGAAGAGATGTAGGGGAAAAGGAACCAAATTTTATGAATTAAAATGAAGGAAGGCTGAAATCCCAATTATAAAACAAAACATAAAAATATGACAACATAAAAGTGGCCATAGAAAACCAGTAAAGCATTAATGTTCATGTGACAATCATAAGGTCATAAGTCACTGCATTGCCCCAATATAAAATAATAAATCATGTACTAAACTGGATATCATTTCACAACAGCTTTCAAAATTTGGCTATCAAATATACTTTCATAATAGCCATGGCTAAATATTATTTTGGAAACTTATGAAATAAACTAGAATAAAGGCTAATTTATTATTTTAAAAGTAAACATAATAAGCTTTAAGTTTGTAAGTTTCAAATACTTATTAAACTCAAATTATTAACAAAAATAAAAATTCAAGGCAAAATAATATATAATAATTAATGTAAGCTATGTAAGTTATGCAATTCAACCTTTCTCCTCTCCTTACACGCACACACACATGCACACACACAAAATATGTATATATATTGTGCCCCTATATGTGAATGGAAAAAAATCTAAAATAAGAAGTACCTTACTAAACACATTGCCTCACAGACACTATAAATCTTGCTGAAGCTTGCTAAAATGAAAAAAGTATCCTGAAGTACTTAAAATTAATAGCTGGGTTACTCTAAATAAGTGTGTTTAAGCACATAGCTCAACCAAAATAGGCTATTCATATTTAAATTGGCTCAGAGAGTAAGTTAAAGGATGACACCCTTTCATTTAAAATAACTGGTTTTAAAGATTCTATTGCAATATAAATAGTTTAAGTGGCTATCTAGTACTTACAGAATTCAATAATTTATGTTGACATTTGCCTAATTTACTCAATATACTAGCAGAAAAACCTATAACACAAGGAAAGAGTTGTACTCCACAGTCAGTTGATATTTTATAAAAAGATATTTCAAAGTAAAAGTGCGCTATGAAATAGGAAGAGACTGTAGCAGCATAAGGCACGTTTATATGTAAAAAATACACTATGGCCTATGAAATGGTTGTAGCAACATAAGGCACTATGATTACGCCAAGTTCAAGTTATCACATTCTCTTTAATAACCACTTAAAATGGGGAAAATATGAAATTAATCTTGGCATCAAAGTATACATTTTGCCCTTATTTTGGTGATAACATCACAAGAAACAAGATAACTAGAAACGTTCCCTCTTAGCCCTTACAAGAAAGCGTCACTGCTGTCATCCCTGACAGTGTACACGGCTTTTAGCATCTGAAAAGCAACAGTTGATCCAAATGGGTTTCTGTGATTGTCCTTGAAATTTCCTTTCTCCCTCTATTACAGGCCTCTCTGTTGCTTCTCTCTTTGTCCCTCCCCTACTGGAGAGGGGTTGACTCTACTGGCTTCATTTAACCTTGTAATATATAAAAAAAAAATTAATCTTTAAAGGTTACACCCAAATACAGGAGTGATCACTTAACTCAAAAGAAAGTACGGAAGCACTTTTAGAGATTTGTTTTAAAATATAAGTTCTCCTTAGGAGAACTTGACAAATCTAAAACCAAGGTAGGAGAAATGGGAGCAGCTGGCTAGATGAATCTACAGACAGAAATAATCGATCTCTTACATAAAGATCAAGGAGTGCTGTTCCCCCCCCCCTCTGGTTGTAGATTACTCCAACAACACATTCTTTAAAAATTCTTTATACAATGGGATTAGCCAAGTTATATTTTGCGCACCTCAGAACTACAAAAACAAATACTTATTATATTAAATTACTTTTGACCAAAATATTACCAAGATGGCTTTAGAACAGTAAATACTCAAACATGAACGGATTATGTCTATTTAATTTAGTCACACAGGAGAGCCCCAAACCTCGTAAGAATTAAATATGTACAACTATTAAAGAGAAAAGTGTATTTGAAGAATTATGCTGCAGACCTAACCAAAATCTAAATGAAGGCTCCTAATCTATCCAGGCTAGAGTGCACTGAGACTTACATAACTCACCAAGAATTTAACACTTAGCCTTTCACACTGACACCCATGGAAAAAAATACCACTTAATACAATCTCTCTCCTCAGCAAATCTTAGAGGCCTCTAAAGTGAACTTTCCCTTCCTGTTCATCCATCTCCTACAACCTGCGCTGCATCCTCATTTGTACAAAGTATATTTCAGAACAGGTCACAAAATTCATAAACATTCAGTAATACATGGAAAATGGTCAAATTAATTTACAGACACATGTAGACAAAAGACAAAATAATGTTATGAATACAAGTTAAATTGTTAATTAAAAATATACAAGGATTAGCCAAAGAAACATTACAAGAATTTCATTAAGCGCTGACTAAAGGCTCACTCCCTATCTCTATATTAGTCATTCCAATACTAATGTGACACACCTGAGTATACAATATTTTACATTTCTGTTAAAATCAATCATACTGATCTTTAAAAAGAGGAAGCAATTCTACCATAAAGGTGACAATATATAAGCAAATAAGTGTATGCTCAGAAGCAAATCACATCCAGAAATCATTAAATGGATTTCAAGAAAGAGTAAGCTCAAAACACCACTGGAACACCCACTGTCAGAATCTTTAGAAGGCAAGGAACAAGGCCAGACATTAAACAAGTACCTCTCAGAGGAAAAGGCTAGTTTCACTCTTCCCTTTCCACTCTGTCTCAGAAAACATCTAGACTGTGATCGATAAGCAAAATGAGAGAGGGGGAAACGCGTTTGCTACAATTTTTCAGCCTCACTACTTTTATAAAACTCGACGCAGATCTGACCAATAATGAGAGATGTCCAAAGCGACTCAAGTGTTAGTGCCCTCATTCAGTCCCACTCACCGAAGCCCTGCCCTCCACGGACACTGGGTTTACAGGGCCATCTTGCAGGATTAGTCTTTTCCTCTAATCACCCAACCTTGCAGGAAAGAGTCAACTTGCAAACAAAATTTCAACAGCATTCCCAAAAGCTCTAATCCCACCGACAACCCTTGAGTTCTCCCTGCTTATTTTCTGCAATGTACACTATTAATGCAGAGGCAAAGCATGGTGGAAGGAAATCAAATTACACAGAAGTGTGTCTGCTTCAATTATGTTTATGTTAAGCTCACTGAATTTTAATTTGCACCGTTAGACTTGGAAGTTCATTTTACTAAGATTAGACCTGACAATCAATAACCATTACCTTGTTTTACCACCAATGAACTTAAACCTTAAAAACAAAACAAAATTCTTAATCATGATATTCCTAACTTTAATATACTAACCTAATGTCATGGTATACTGACATTATCTGTAGAAATTGCCTTCTCCCTCAAATATAATATGAAGTAGTTTTTATTGATGTTCTAGGGAAAAATATTTAAGAATTCAAATTAAAATGTATGCCTTCTTTAAAACTTCCAAGTGATGTTCCTAGTGGCATTCCTGGTTCTCTGCCTGAAGTCAGAGTGCATTCAGTCAAGCTGTGGCCTCACACAGCATGTTGACTTAGTGGCTGGTGACTCAGGGTCACTGATCATAGCTAATGTTTGGCAACTGCCGTGCATCATATATAGAGAGCAACCAATTTCAGTTCTGCCAGGGCTGCTGCCTGGAAACAATAGAAGAATTCAATAATGCTCAGAAAGGAAACATTGTCTCAATTTATTTGGGTAAAGCTTTGTTCTGGGTAATAGCAGTTCTCAATGCTAAGTGTAAAGCTTGCAAGCACCGCCCACAGTCCCGTTAAGGTATTCTGCCTGGTGAAGAGACACTAGTGATTAAAATCCAAATCATAGGTCAGTATAAAATTAATCATTTCCTGGGCATGAAAGAATCTCTGAAGTGCCACACTGTCATGGCCTTGCCTATCTCTGTAAGAGCAGAGGCCCAACACCAACATGAACATTTTATATGTCATTAAGTGTAAAAGTTAAAGCATTAAAATTACCTAATGATCTGAGACTAAGACTTATTGTTCAGATCCCAGATTTTATAAGTCTTAATGAAAATTCATAGTGCATGCAAGTTAAGTTTGGGTTCCAAGTCAATTATAACTATTCCTTTATGAAAGTCAACCACATGAAATCTACTGTCAAAAATTTAAGATTGGAAATTTTAAAGCACAGCCTGTTTCTTAACATTTTAAAAACACAGTTTTTGCAATAAGAAAGTATTTAAATGTCCTTACTGGGAGTATTTTAAATTCCTAATTCAGAAAGCTAAAATGTTGCAATAGTTTTCTCCCAAATAAGGGACAATTAATTATTGAGTAATAAATAAATTAGTAGTCACTACTAATAGGCAATATAAATATTAACTTCCCATCTCTTAGGATACATAAAAGGTGATTTTTTTTCCTTCCTCTTGATAAGATACAATTAAACTGTTTAGAAAAATAGATCATAGTCTAAATCTAATTTTTTTCTAATAAAAGCTTTCTATGCGTGGAGTAAAGACATACCTTTTTGTATGTCAGTGTCTGGGTAGCCTTCAGGAAAAGGCGATTTTAAAGAGTTATAAGGCTATAGATCAGTGATAGACCGCATCGAAATAATTATGAATTTTAAGTCAAGTCTTCTCAAATGACTAATTAATAGGAACAGTGATGGGATTACATACGAGGCTTTAAAGGACTGTTTTCCACAAAACAAAACAAAAACCCTAGTAATTAATCTGTCTTGTAGCACTACAATCCATGTTTTCTTTTTTATCACACCTAAAATAGATATATAAACCAGCATTTATATAACATGAACACGAGGGGACAGAAAGAACCTAAGCCTACCAGCCCATTTATCTTAACTTACACTTTTTTTCCAGTAATTCCATTCTAACAGACCTCTGTGAGGTCAGGTGGAAAGGTCAGTATCCTTTATAACTGTCTGAGAAAAATATATGGCACCTTCTAACTGAAGCCTGAAAATTCTAATCGTGAATTACCTACTGGAGCATCTGCAGGAGCTTTCGAAGGCATCGTGCACCAGCTCCTTCTTTACAGAGGCAAAGGAGCAGTCACCAACTGTCTGTTTTAGGCTACTCTAACACTGCGGTCTAGGTCCCTACACACTGCAATGCTCTCACAGTTTCAAAACACAGATCGTTCAGATGGAATACTCAGTGCTTACTTCCAGTTCTTAACCCTCTCACTGAAAGGTAACACTTCAAGCATTTTCTTGCAATAATATATTCTAAAAACAGCTAAATTAATATGCGCAATAAATGTATTCTATGACTAGACATTTTATTGATTTCATATTAGTTTTACTTTGGATACTTGTAGATGATGAATGTTACTTTAACAGATACTTGCTAGTAAGCAATTCTGATTTAGTTTTCAAATAGAATCTTTAATAGTGACCAGTGAGAAATGATTACTATTTAACTAAACACCCCAAGTGCTTCTGCGGTGATGAGTCCTTTCCAGTTTCTAACATGCCTATACATTCAAAAGACCATTGGTACTGAGTTATTTGCAAAAGTATACAAATAGTATAGAAAACACATACTGATAAAAGAATTCTCAAGTTTATCAAACTATCTTGAATGTATCCTTCTTAAGAAACAGAAAAGTGCTAACTTACCTTGAATATCCATTAGAAAACACTGAGCGGCCTGGGAAGTTCATAGTCCCCAGGGAAGTCAGGTTGTCCTCTCCAGATCCTTGGCACCTATTCCAGTTTTCAGAACCAACGGGAATTGGTGGAATGACATTAAAAACAGGCTTCTGATCCTGCTGCTGAGAAAGGGATGCTGTATTCATGTCATAGTGGTACATCTGTCCTCCAGAGGTACTCACACCATGAACAGAAATGGCAGACATTTTATTCCCAATTATATTTGTCCCAGAAAAGCTTGCCTGACAATAAACTGGGCCCAGTTTCTCTTGCTTAATTACCCCAGGGGTGCAAAGTTCAATGAAATCATCTTTCTCTGTTTTCACTTGGGGCAGCGCCACACTGCTGGGGCCTGATAAGACTGTATCTCCAGTATCCTGAATTTTAGGTTTAGTGTCCGGTAAAATAAGAGGCTTACAATCCTCATTCGCGTCCCCTTCCAGAAGGAATGGATCATCTTCTCCCGCCAAAGGAGAAAGCAAGTTTTCATCTATCAACAGGTCTGACCTCCAAGGACTCTCGTTTGTCTCTTTACCTGGGGACCCAGCAGAAAACTCCAGATCCTGCAAGATGTCAAAGGTGCTTTGGTCTGTGGTATACAACTTGACACTGCCACCGTTGGTGCCCGTCTGGCTTTTTCTATTTTGCTGTTCTGAAGATGGATCAGAGTGAGTCTGGGGAAACTCCTTCTCTGTCGGGATAGCACACCCAGCTGCAGATGTTGAACTCTTGGGGTTCTCTGGAAGGCTGGCCGACCTATTGAGGTTTGCAATGCTTTCTTCCAGAAGCCGAAAGTCTGTTTCCCCAGAGGAGAGGCCAAGCTGGCCCTGCTGTGGGTAGCCCAAGTCATTCCCCATCACTTTTGTTTCGGTCTCTCCCATATACAGTCCCATGGACAGTGAAACGGCTTTGGATAAATCTGGCTGCTGCTGCTGCTGCTGCTGCTGCTGCTGCTGCTGCTGCTGCTGCTGCTGCTGCTGCTGTGCATTGCTTGCTGAGCCTTTTGAAAAATCAAGGAGAAGCCTCTGCTGCTTGGAATCTGCCTGAGAAGCAGCAGCCACGGAGGGTGAAGAAGCAGAAACCTTGACTGTAGCTCCTCCCCTCAGGGTTTTATAAAAGTCCATCACGCTTCCCCTCCCCCGGCCAAGCAAACTGCTGGGGACTTCGTCTCTACCAGGGGGAGCTAAGGATTCTTTGGAGTCCATTGGCAAATATTAACTACAAAAAAAAAAAAAAAAGACATAATAAGCTATAAAACCACATTGCGTCTGATCTAATTAGTAAGAGACAGCCATTAAATAAACCCTTTAGGTACCTCTCAAATCAAAGTCTCCATTACCAGAAGAATAGTTCCTACCTTCTAAAATAAAGCTAGATCCTCCCTGCTCCCATCCACAAAGCAGCTCAGCTGCCCTGCTGACCACGAAGGCAAAGTTACATTGAATTGATTTAAACTTGCCTGTTTGTCCTGCCACTCACTAAATGGACACACTGGGTAACCATGGGGATTGTAATTTGTTATATGTGATTATTGTAAAGGTTCAAATGGATGTCAAAGTATTTAACTTTTTTTTTTTTTTAAAGTCGTGATCCTTAAAATTTCCAATCCCTTTCAATTAAGAGAGATTCCTTTCTGGAAACCACTCCACAAACCGTTTGATAAATGCTATAATTGTTTACACACCTCATGATTCACAATTTCACCTGTGCCAATCCCCACACATCTAAACCTTTCAAGGTACAACCTTGAAGAATTATGCACATTTTATTTGGGAAAAAAAAAACAAGGCAGTGCTGGGCTACTTGTCTTGCAGGGCTAGGGAAAGACTCTTCCTCTGAAACTCCATTTTCAACTAAATATGCCTGTCTAGTATCACCTACCTTCAAACTTGGGATATTTTTATATAGCCTAAAATGTACATCTTTAAAAGCAGAGTAGAGTGTGTACTGGCTTCTTCACTACAATTTTAACCTATTTAAATAGTCGAATAGAGCAGAGCTTATCAAAATTCCTAACACCAGGATTTACTGAGTTATATTCCTTTTTAAAAATTATTTAATATGCTCAATACAAACTATTTTATCTATAAGTTGAAGATTTCTCTTTCCAAATATGTAAATACCAGGAAAAACCGATAGAAAAACTGGATTGTAGAATCACATATAAAGCCAAATAAAACCCATTCAAGAAAATGTTCAGAATAATTTTCTCTGCAGTTTTAAACCTTTATTGTATTCTTCCAGACTGCTAATATATTATTAATAATCAAAATGTTTTGAGAGGCTAGCAAAGACTACGACAAATATATTTGGAATCCCCTCCCATAAAATGGTAAAATTTTCCTGTACCAAGACACTACGTATGACCATCTTCTCTGGAAGGGGAATTCGAGGAAGGTGGAGAGAGGGCTGGGACATGCCCTAGGATTCTTCCCTGTACAGGACTTCTCTCTCAGAACCGGAGCCCTATGCCTCTGAGAAGGGTCTCTAAACATGAGGTATCAGATAGACCTTAATGAATTTTCACACCCGCTTTTTTGACAGCTGCCCCTTCCAGCCTGAAACCCTAACAACACTTCATAAAACAAGATGCTCCCTTAAGCGACATTTATCCCCCAGTTAAAACTGTAAATAACCCCGTGACATTAGTCACACGAACCATGCCCAGGGTCTTAAGTGGTAAGGCCGCAATTCCCCAATTCCCGAGCCTGCAACCTCAAATGTCAAAGTAGCACTTGTCCAAAAAAAAAAAAAATAAAAATAAAAAAAAAAATCGCTGCATTAAAAAACTGCGGCTAGGGAGGGTCTCTTTCTAAAAGGGAACCACTCAGAAAAGTCAGGCTCGAAATCATGCCCCAAAGCTAGTGCCCAAGTTGTCGGGGGTGGGGTCGGGGGAGAAGGAGGGAGAAAGGTGCGAGGTGAAGGGAGAAATGTGTTCAGACCTGTTGAGTTCTCTGCGGCACGCCCACTTCTAGCAGATAAGGCCGGGCGGGCGAAGTCTGGGCTGCAGGCAGCGAGCCCCGAATCCACCCCCAAGCCCGCAGCCCGCAGCCGCGCGCCCTGAGCCCGCGGGTCGCAGCCGCCGCTCTGCCTTCCCCCCGGGAGGGGGAAAAAGCTAGCTGTCCCGGCGGCTCCGAGGACAGCGGAGACCAGAGGGCTTGCGGCAAAGGAAAAAAAAAAAAAAAGAAGAAGAAGAAGCAGCAGCAGCAGCAGCAAAACCCAAAAGGACGCCAGACTCCCGCCGGGGCGCGCGAGGCTCCACGGCGGGGCAGCGCGCTGGGCCAGGGATGGCGGTGCGGGGAGAGGAAGCGCCAGCGCTGTCACCGCCGAGGCCCTTTTCGTCACCGTCACCCTGCCCTCGCCAGCCTCCACCCTCCCCCCCCCCGCCCCCAAGCCCGGACTGGCAAAAGTTTGCCAAGTCCCGCCGCCCCGGCTGCCGAGCCCCTCGGGGAGCGCGCCCAGTCCGGCTCACCTCAGTGCGGGCGCCCGCTCGCCCAGCCCCCGCTCACCTCAGCACCCGCGCGCTCGCCCGCCCGCCCGCGGTTCCCACCGCAGCCAGATAAACAAGTCGGCGTGCGGGCGCGGGAGGCGCGCGTGTCACGGAGAAGGAAGTCAACAGTCGCCCCCTCTTTTCCATGGGGGAGGGGAGAGCCCCTAGCGCGGAAAGTCACCCGTTCCCGGCTGACAAGCCAGGGCCCCGCGCCGCTCCCGTCTCCCCCGCGCGCGTCCCCTGTCCCGGCGCCGCGCCGCCCGGCTGCGGCGTCTCGTTCCACCCACTTAGAATCCGTCCCCGACGGGCGGGCGGTGACTCGGGCTCCAGGCACTGACTCCGAGCTCGCAAAATGGAGGAGGCGGAGGGGAGGGGGGTGGAGAGCGCGGACACGCGAAAGGGCCGCCCGGCCACGGCAGGCGAGCGGGACCGAGCGAGGGGCGGGCGGAGGCGGCGCCACGGCGCGCACACACTCGCACACACGCGCTCCCACTCCACCCCCGGCCGCTCCCCGCCCGAGGGGCCGCGCGGCGGCCGCGGGGAACGGTGCAACCTGTTGGCGACTGTCGGCAACTGCAAGGGCGCCCGCGGCCCTCGCCCTCTTTTCGCCCAGCGCGCGGGTCCCCCGCCAGCCCGGCCCCGACGGCGCCTGCAAGCCCGCGCGGCTCCGGGCATCGCCACCGCCGGGGCGCGCGCGGCTTCTTCGCCTTTTTCCCCACCCGAGGGACGAGGAAAAAAAAGTGCGGCAGCGGCTGCCGACCTGGCCTGGGAGGGAAAGCGAGTTTCTTTAGTTTCTCTTCTCCCCGGCTCCTTCCCGCCCCCGCCCAGCTCCGCGGCTTGGAACCGCTCGGGAGCCCGCCCCGTGGGTCCGCCGCCAGAGCCCCCCGAGGGGTGACAGCCAGCCGGCAGTGCCGCGGGGGTGGTCCGCGCCCGCCAACTGCCGAGTTGCGCGAAGTGTGTCACACTAGCAGAGGGGCTACGGGATGGCACGGAAACGGTGCCGCAGAGTCCCGGCCGCTCTCGGGGCAGGACGGCAGACACGCCCTCTGGGTGGAGGGGAGAGGATGGGGAGGGGAGGGGAGGGCAGAGCAGAGGGTCAGCGCATACATACTGTGAGCCCGGGGGGACTCGCGTGCCGCCAGGTCCCCCACCCCCGCATCGTCTGGGCGGCCCCGTCTGCAGCCGCCGCCGCCGTCGCCGCCGCCGCCGCGCGCGCGCTCGCTCGCCACCGGGAGAAGTTGCAAAGCAGAACCCACCCTCCCCCGCGCCCCGATCGTCCCCCACCCTCTTCCCCGAGTCTGAGAGGAGGCGGCAGCGGCGGCGGCGGCGGCGGCAGCAGGAGGCGCCGCCTGCCAAGTTCAACCCCCCACCGCTCTCTCCCCGCCTGCCAGCGCGCTCACATTCGGAGGAAGTTGCACGGCGAATGCAAAACCCTCTTAGCGAGCTGGGTTTCTTTGCACTTAAAAAAAAAAAAGAAAGAATGAAAGAAAGAAAAAGAAGAAAAAAAAAATTGTGATTAAGGAAGCCTTGCGGGGCAGGAGGGGGTGTGTGCAGGCCTAGAAGCAAGTTGCAGACGGAATAGTAAGTTGCTGGCGAAGTCCGCCCTCCTCTTACCCCAAACTCCTGACCTCTCCTTCCACCCCCTTCGGGGCCAGCATCCAAGCTCCCCGCGGAGGCCCCTCCCCCGAATCTTGACATTTGCTGCTCCAGGCTCAGTGCCACGCTCAGCCTTCTTTCTGAGGTCCAGGGACCCCTCTGCCCCTCCAAATAAAACAAAACCCGCATCTTTACAACGTCAGCGTTTAGCTCCCTCCAGCTGTTCCCAGGGCTAACCCCGGGTCTCCAAGAGAAACACGTGGCCGGTCCCCCTAGGACAGGAGAGGGGCGTGGGGGGTGACAGCGCAGCCACCGCGCGCACAGGACCTGCCCCTAGGCTGCCCGCTGCGTTGGGCAGGCTGGGGTGACTCTGGGACCGTGCCCCCACTTCCTCGCGCCGCACGCTACGGTTTAGGGGACTCCGGGGGAAGGTGCTGCGGTGTTGCTTTGGGGTGCGAGGAACTAACTTTTGCTCCCCCCCCCCACACACACACACAGGTGCCAGCGCTTGGCACTGCTGATCCGAGCGGAGGCTGCCGTGGCTCCACCCCGTCCCCTCCCCGGGCGCGCGGCTGCGGCCGCTCGCGCCTCACTCGGACTCCGAGGGCGGTCTCCTCTGCCTGACCTCTCGGAGGTCCCTGATTGGGGAAGCGCGTGCCGGAAGTCCCTCGCCGCCATCTTGGTAAAGAGCAGTGACGCCGCACGGGCACCATTTTGGCATAGGCGCTCTTTGGCGTCAACACCCAGGCGCCCTTTTCTTGGGTGGAAAATGTGAAGGCTGCCCAGTGGGTCGTCCGCTTTGCACGGGGAGACCGTGGCTGTAAGACGGCCCCTGGGGCAGAGGTGCTGCACAGTCGCTACCTCCATGGGAGCCAGGGCCGCCATCTTGGCAAAGGAGCCGAAGCTTGACACCTCAAGAGGTCCACACTGGGAAAACCCATCCCAGTGTGGGCCTCCTCCTCCAGGAGAGGGGTCAGGAAGAGCCCTTGAACCACTTAGTGTTGAAAACAAAAAAAGAAAGAAAGAAAGGAAAGGAAACAAACAATAAACCTTTTAAGTAGAGAAGAAAGTCAACCAGTTTCGTAATGGACATTGAGAACTTAGACCTATGACTTGGCTTTCCTTGCTGGCTAACTCCCCAAGGACTGGGATGAGATATATTGTGATCTTGGTCCCTAGACTTCAGATTCTTCTGTATTTGTGTGTGTTGGGGGATACTCAATTCTAAATAAAACTCAAACTTATTCTTGATGATCGCCTTTTAAAAAGAACTGAGAATTGTGCACATAAATAATTTTTATGTATACTTTAATACCACAGACCTAAATAGCTGAATTACTCATCAAAAGAATCAACTTCATTTTTTCTTGCATGTTTGAATTGTAAATGGTAGGTGCTCTTTTATTTTTGAATAATTTATGACTCTACAAGAATTCCCACTTAGTATTTTTCCTTTTCCTTTTTTTGCATGCCTAATAATTCTTAATGTAGAAGAATACTTCATTTTAAGTTTTAAATTTCAGTTCCAAATGTTTTAAATTGAACAGAAATAGGAATTTTTCCTGTTCTTTCTCTTTAGTGGCCTAACTATGCCTTAGTCTATTAGTTAAGAAAAACATCTCATGCTTTAATCCATCATATTGCTTTAAAAGTATGTTTAAACTCTCAACAACTAATATCTACACAGCATGAAAAATAATTACAAAAATAATTTGCTTAACATCCATTGATTCTTCTGTCCAGTTTGCTGAAAGTGTTGAATAAAATAGATATTTTGTTATACTTATTGGGAAGTACTGGGGATTCTACATGCTAGGAAAGAGCTCACTAGACCAATGAACTATGTTGCTAGTTGTCTTAGTTAAGATTACTATTGTGGTGATGAAACACCATAACCAAGAGCAACATGGGAGGATAGGGTTTATTTCATTCGCAGTTCCATATAAACAGTTCATTATCAAAAGTAGTAAGGACACGAATTCAAACAGCAGGAATTTGGAGGCAGGAGCTAATACTGAAGCCATGAAGCTGTGAAGGAATATTGCTTATTGGCTTGCTCTGCCTTCTTTCTTATAGATCCCAGGATCACCAGCTCAGGGATAGCACCATCCACAATGGGCTTGGACCTCCCCCGTCAATCACTAATTAAGAAAATGTCTGATTGGCTTGCCTGTAGCCCAATTTTATGGAGGCATTTTTCTTAACTGAGGTTTCCTCCACTTAACTTGTATCAAGTTGACATGAAACTGTCCAACATGTGAGACCTACTTGATTTGTCAGTATGAGGAACTGAAGGTAACAGAGCTTGAGTCAATGTCACATAGCTCCTCAGTGTTAAGGATGGAATCCAGGAATGTTAAAAGAGATTTTCCTCATGGATCCCATAATTTACATGAAGGGGCATTACTGGTTCTTGAAAGAGTTAAGCACTCATGGAATTTAAGCAATGAATTTCAAAGAAATTAAATAGTTCTTTTTAAAAAAAAAAAAAAACAGAAGAGAAATGCCCATTGTACACAGGTAAAATTTAAAATTTTGATAACACAATTCTTATTATAGTTAATAACTATTAAGCATCTGTCCACCAGACACTATTCAATATTTTTATACATTATTCTTAACTCATTAATGAGGTACTTACTCATCAATAACTCTAGGAAGTTAGTGTTATTACAAGGTGAGAGACAGTATAAATCCCTACCTCAGAGAATGTATTTTATCATCTCATAAGAGATAGGAATAAAACTGATTCATTCAGACTTTATCCAACAAAAACCTGATCTATCCTTTTCATTATGTCAAGTCCCTGGAACAGAGGCCCATATATATTAGCCTTAAGGTAATATTTTACAGAGTTATGATAATAATGCTGAGTCAATCGACGGGGCATAACATTACTTGGGGTTGAATTGGCTAAGTGACTTAATACAAAGTTTATGAATGCTACTCAAGATTTTTTATGCTTATTCATGTGGATTTTAATTTCCAAACTTTACCCGTACACAGCTAGAACACATTATAATTTTACAATATCCTGCACAATTTGGTAACATGTTACAGTGGTAGTCCATTTGTTGTGTGCACATTTGTTGCATTCTTTCTCCCTACTGGAATATAAGCCTGAAAGACAGAGACTTCCTGTTCAACACTTCTTATGCAGTGTATAATTGATGCTCGGTGGGTGTTAATTGAGTAAATTGATGAATATGTATTGACTATTATGCCCTAAGACAAACAAAATATTAATAAGCCTGAGCTGCAACAAAATCACCATTTACATCTTTGTAGCATTTGGACTGCAAAGATTGCTCAGAAAGTAAAATGCTTTCTGCTCAGACAGAACCCACATAAAAATTCTGTTATGGCATCAGGTGCTTGTCATTTTTCCGCCTCCCACCTTACCCCCTTGCACAGAGACAGGAAAACTCGCTTGCTGGTCTCTACCTAAGCTCAAGATACAATGAGAGACACTGTTAAGGTAATAAGATAGTGATAGAGCAGAACACCCAAAGTCTTCCTCTGGCCTCCTTGTGATCCCACAGACATGCAACACACACACATACACACACACACACACACACACACACACACACACACACACTCAGAGACAGAGAGAGAGACAGAGACAGAGAGAGTCAGAGACAGAGAGAGACAGTGACAGAGAGAGAAGAGAGGAGAAGAAGAAGAGAAGGAGGAGGAGGAAGAAGCAGAAGCAGTACAGGAAGACAGGAGTGGGGAATAAGGAAAGCATTTGTATATCGCTTAATGTATTGATATTTTCATTTCTGCTCATCTGTTTTATTATCTCCATTCTCATTGAAATAATTCAAACAAAAGGGTCAGATGATCCCCTCAAAACCATCAATCAAATCATGTGAAGATCCTGACCCAACATATACAGGGGCTCTCTATTGCAGTGAAACAAGTCCAATTTTGCTGTTAAGTCCATCATCTTCTGTCTGTCCTTTATAGAAGGCAAAGCCTTCTAGAAGTGGTGATTAGTCTTTTGTTAAACTTAATAAGGTTATTTATTTAATACTGAAAGCAAGAGAACCATCAAAATGGATAACTTGAAAACTTTTTGTTTTCTAAAACCTAAAATCCATCAGTGAATGTTTAGTTGCCTCACCTTAGAATAAAGGTCTAACATTTTTATGAGTACTGTTTCATTTTTCCTGTGTGGTATATTCTCACAGTGTATTGGGACTAATGCCAGTCTCTATATAGGGTAACCTTGAACAAGCTCCCTAACTTACTGTACCTTAGTTATGACCACTTGTAAAGTGAGAATAAAATAATAGCAACTTAAATTACAAAGATTAATCAAGTTTGCTAAATATGAAGTATATTAATTCATGAGGCATATTATGTACTCAATTATCATTAAGAACTATTAGTCATTTAATTTCAAATTTCCCTAATAATTATCAGTCATTTTAATTTCAAATTTCTCTGGTTCTTCAAAAAAGTAGAGAAAGATACCAAATGCACTTACAAAATAAACTAGATTTCTACTTGTTTGGGATTCTTTCTCATCTTTTGAAGTATCTTCCATGCACACTACTTGACTGAAATCACTTGAAGCATCTTTTCATTAGATTGTATAGAAGAATGACTTCTTTTCATACTCATGTCTCATTCTTAATAATAAAACACACATGAGGGAAAAGCACAAGAGCCTGGAAAGCTCAGCTGGTAGCCAGAGAAATGTCTGCAGTAACCTTGGCTCTGTGATCACCACCGCTGGACACCAGTGGTAAGTCTTGCATGAAGACTACATAACTTGGACTTATTGGGATGAATTGATATGACTTTTGTTGGAAAAGATCTCATTCAAGGAAAGACTATACAGCAATTCCAGCCCCACCTGTGCTCCTGGTTACCATGTGAGTTCCCTTACAAAGAGACACTTCTTTGAAATTTATTTTCCTCCAGCTATGATCCATTTTCATGGCTCAGCTTGCATTTTTTTGTATCCATTCCATTAACTCTATGATGTTAAATATAAATACATTTTCTTGTTAATGAATAGTTTTGAAAATATAAGCTATATGGTAATCTGATACAACTTTTCTTGTTCGCTGTCAGGAACTTCCTGAAGCCATCATAGCTACTAAATGTGTCTTGAACATTGTGACTTTGAGAAACACATTCTTTAGGCTTTACAGGTAAGTGGTTCAAGGGAAACCCAGACAAACTAGAATGTCCCATTTCTGTGTGCTTTAGTATTTCCATTTACAAGAGACATGTTTGTTATAAAAAATTCACACAAATATTTCAAACTGTTAGAATCAGTTCAGCTTTGGTACATGTTTCTTTTTCTAGTTAGAATTAACATGGAAATTTGAAAATGCTACATCTTCCCTTTCCTGTATTTTTTTTTTTTTATTGTTTTGCCTTTTTTGCTTTCATCCTAAACAACTTAAAAAATACCAGCTTCTCGTCCTGTCTATTAACCACTTGTGGTTGTCCTGGTTAAATCTATGTCCTCTCTATTAGCAGAACTTGGTTGAAGCAATAAGGGATTAAAGGGGGGATAAAACAACAGCTGACATATTAGATACATGTCGCCATAAGCAGAGATCTAATGTTTTCAGTGTTTGGTGACATTGGAGCAAGCAATATTGACAGAATAATTGCAGCGATTATTACGTACACTGTTTGTCATTTGTGGCATTTGTGGCTGGCCATTATGTCATTAGCTTTCTTCCTTTTCTGATTTAATCTCTTCTCTCCCATGTTCCTCTGGTTGACAGTGTCTCAGTCTGCCCTGTTTGCTGGTGGCATTGCTCAGCTCAATTTTGAGAGGCGCTGCTTCCGTTTTAGATCTTACACCTCCTTTACTTAGTTAATGTATGTATTTGTTTTATTTGAAGCTAAATTGGAGGTCATATTTATACTCATTTCGTTTCTTTTAAAAGCCAAGGTGAGGTTTACTAAAGTGTCTTAAACTATATTTAAGCACAAGTGTTAAAAAGAGACACATATAAGGGAGTACTTTAACACATGGGCAGGCAGATGCAGGCTTCTAAAGGGGCAGCTGAATCTGTAAGTTCTTCACATCACATTCTATAGCAGTGCAAAGGGTATTTTGCTACACTTCATAAAATACCATCAATATTAGATTTTTTTTTCTATCCTCTTGCTTAATTTTCAACCTAAGATCTGCATTTGAAACCCAACACAGTTGAATGGACTTCGGTCAGTCCTTTAATCTTTCAGTTTGTAGCAGGAGGTAATATCTACCCATGCATCTCACAGGAAGTAGGGTTGAAAAGAAGACTTCTAACTTTGAGAATTTTTGAGAAAACAGGAGAGGCATACATAAGATTTGCATCATCAGTAAGTTGCAACAAAAGTACCAATTATCTTTACCCCTCTTTATTTGTGTCATGTGATATCCAGTGCACAGGGCAATAGAGTTTTAGGCAAGGGGGTGTCAACTTGTATCAGTGCTAGCTATATAAGCTTGCAAAAGCTGCCTGTTAATTTTTCAAAGATTTTGTTAGTTACTAATCATTCTCATTATTAAAAATAATTTATAAACTCACAGCTAAACATTTCAACAGCAATATTAAATGCTCAGGAGAGGTTTACTTTCTGATTATTTCACTATTATTTGATATGTTTGTTATATAATGAGAATCTTCTGGTATGTTATAGCATTGGAACTCCTAGCCTCTGCATTCAAAAGTTATTCAACTCATCTTAGTAGTTTGAAATCAACCATGTTTAAGTTTTTTTTAACCATAAAGATTGCAAAAACTATAAACCAGCTCTTTGTTTTTAATTGATATCCAGGTGTCAGTGTTAATGGGTATTTTGATAATGAAGATGAAATTTCAAAATATATAATTTTATGAATAATTATTTTTCTAGTACTTAAAAACCATTCTCTGGTTCATATTCATGGAGGGTTTTAGTCTTAAAACTTGGTTGCTTCACTGTTGGCACATTCACTAGCAAAAAAATATCAGCCAAAAATCAGGTTAGAAATTTAACAGTACCTGTGTGCTTTGCTGAGCTGAATATTAACTAAGTGTTTATTTGTAGACTGACTTTACCAAAGATGTTGTACTGAACCATAGGATGGCCATCAAAACAAGCAGGGGAAAGATTATTGAAATCATTCTTTGAAAATCAGTTGGCCATACAGAAGTTACTCTTAAAGAATATTCTATACCTTTTGTATTATAAATTGTGGGATGCAAATTTATATCAATGAGTTTATAAAAACAGATTCCCCCCCCCCTCACCTAAATGGCAATGGAAGTGAAAACAGACTGGAATGGCTAAGATAGGAAAACCTTGGCAAGATGGACAGAGGCAAACCAGTCTCTCTATAAAAGAAACATCTGGTTGGGAATGGAGTTGGGGAGGGACTCAGAGGAATTGGGCAAGAGGAAACAGTAATCAGAATATATCATATACAAATTTATTTTTAATAAAAGAAAAAAAACAGAGGAACAGTTTAGGCTAGGGGATGGGACAGGTGCTGTCTGACAAAGTCCAAGAAGAGCCGGTGGCAGATGGCATAGAAAAGAAGTCCAAGGGAGGTGAGCAATAGGAAAAACATTGCAAGTTCTGGGGTTTCAGAAGCACATAGAGAAGGGTTTGTTTCTTAGTTGTCAAATTGTCTTAACATATGGGTAGGGAAGGGAAGCTCAATGTGTTGTCAAAACTGGGGCTCACATACTTAGGTATTTCTTTCTTATCTAGAAATTCGTTGATTTCTGCACATATTGAGGAGCTATTAATTCACCCCACGTCTTGACCCTGTCTCAGAGCCGTGGTCTAGCATTGGCTTGCTTTAACTGTAAAGTCTCAGTCCCTCTGGAGTACTCAGTCCCTCTGGAGTACTCAGTCCCTCTGGAGTACTCAGTCCCTCTGGAGTACTCAGTCCCTCTGGAGTACTCAGTCCCTCTGGAGTACTCAGGTAGTGCTACATCTTTAAGCTGCTTAACTATGACACAGGGCAAATAAGCTAACCCTGCCACAAGTCACCTGGGGATTGTACCTCACGGTTATCAGCAAACTTGGCAGGCTGTCATTATGCTCCCTGGTTGATTCATTATAACTAAACTATATTCCATATTATAAGCTGTTTGTTTTCATTTTAGCATATATGAGGATATTTGTTAACTTTATAGTATTTTAAGATGTATAAATGTTTCACAAAAGGACTCCTCACTCACCCACCTTAAGACTACAAGGCCCTGAGAAAGAGCTTCAGTAAGGGCTGACAGTTTGAGGATTCCCTTTGGATATGTTAATTTGTTTACTTCAGTTTTCTGATAATTAGATGCTTTATACGTGGCTTCAATGAATCACAGACTATTAGTGGAAGAAGGCCAGAGCATGGGAGTAATGTAGTGGTAGAACACTTTCCTAACACATCACGGACCAAAGCTTCATCTTCAACAATGCATAATTAAATTTCTTTCCAACTAATCTTATAGAAGGAAGGGGATTTCTCAGCTAATTTTCTCTTCCATTCATGCTTGTATTCATTCCATCAGCAAAGTAACAAATATTAAATGTTAAGGCTGCGGGCACATAAAAATGATTAGGGTTCAATTATTATGTCTACAAAACCCAAATATGTAAATACTCATCAATTTAAAAGATTGTAATATAATCCCTGTTTTAGAGGAAATGGAGGTGGAGAGATTGGCAAGTTGTTATCCTACATTGTGGACTTGGAGGAACATGGCATTGGTTACATGGGCACTATGATATGCAAGATGTCACCTGAGTGTCAGAGGTAGGAGAGTTGGTGTGAACACAGAAATGGAGGCCAAGTAGGGTTGCCTGAAGATGTAACTGATTTGAGTGATGGAGATTGCTATTAGTAATCGATGAGGATATATACATATACATATACATATACATATACATATACATATACATATACATATACATATATAATACCCAACTGCTAAAGCAAGAGTTGTATGTATTCAAGCATGGCTAGATATGAGCCAAGAACTTACATCATGTCAAAAGGGCTTGAATTCTATCTCTTAGTTTTATTTCCCTGTTGTGGTTTTATCCTTGGGAAAGGATTCTCTACCTATATGACTATATTCTTCAACAGAGACGAGTTTTCTTCTCCGGCAGTGATCTCCTTTGTCCTTTTCCTGAAAAGAGGCTTTATTGTTTTGTTGAGCCCCATGAACCAATAACCATGACCAAGGAATAAACAGTATGTATATTCTCCATGGCAATCCTGTCAGGTACCAATGCCCGAGGGGCTAGTGGGAGGGAGGAAGAAGGAAGACATGGAGGAAAGAAAGAGATACAGACAGACAGACAGACAGACAGAGAGACAGACAGACAGGGAATCAAACAGAGGCGTCTGATGACTGGGACTATTAAAATCGGAATAAAAAGGATGTGGGGCATGCAGAAAGCACCAGAGGTGCATCTTTGCAGTGACAGTTATTTATCAAAATGTAACAGTGACATAAACACCACACTTGACAGTTTACCTAAAATGTTTGTCACAATGGAAATAACCCCCTAAAAATTAAGTGAAGTTGTGCTTACAAGTGCTATTAGTTTCATCCTGACCTTAGTAGAAATCAGATGTTCATTTGTACTTTGAAATTTCAGATAGTACACAAATGAACTATTACTTTTAGAGAATAGTGCTTCCATTTAACTGGGCTTTTTTCAAGTCATCTAGTGATGCTTTAAACTAGCTTGATAGTCTTCTACAGAAAGAATTTGTCTTGATTGAAGATGGTTTCAACAAACATGAGGGGTGCAGACGGCTACTGTGAGACTCGGGCGGCCCATTCTGCTCTTTCTGTCTTGATAAGTTGAATGTCATGCAAATGTCTCCAGCCTTGGCAGTAGACAGGCAGGAAGCCAGAACCAGTAATAGAAGCAGGAGGCAGTCTGTGAATACTTGCTGATTAATTTTAGCTCCATAGGCTTGATGGGTTTTCCATCCCTATAATTATCATCAGCAAATAGTTATTGAATGATGTCCAGCATATTTTTATTCTTCCTTCTTTGGCCCTAATTTTCCTTTTCTATTTTACCTCTCAGTGTGAGTTCATCACACGTATTTCTGTTCATCAGACCAAAAGCCTCCTGTGATTAGTGGGTAGAGACTCAGTTATATTCTTCCTACAAGGTTATTTATATAACATGTATCTGTAAATCTGTCTGTCTGTCTGTCTATCACTTATCTACCTATATAAATTATATTTATTAAGAAATGGCTCAAATACTCTCTGGAAATGGTAGGAGAATATCTTATATGTGTAAGGAGATAGGTGACTGAATAGCTCTTCTGTTCTGGCTGCTGTATTAGTAGATCCATATCTGCTTTATAAATTGATATTTTTTTATTACAAGTGATGTGCAACATCTTTTCTCTTGTAACCTTTTGCTAGACTTGATCGGTGGAGGAAATGGAGAGTGGGGTTGATGGTATGAGTTATGAAAGTAACGACTGTCAAAGATGTTCTAGAATGAAGATGACAGGCACCTAAACAAAGTAGTGACCTTCATGCTTGTGGCATTAGAAGGACGAACTGTCACTTTAGATGCCATTTCGGTCTTAAAATTTTTTTAATGTAGTATATACTAGTAAATGATACAAATTTATTCTAAGAGCCCAGACATGCAGAAGAGGATGATACATGAAATCCCTCCTCTCTCTAGTCCCATTTATAGACATAATTAAGGTGTAGTTAGTACTTCCTTGGGCCTTTTGTCTGGTCACAGGTTCATACATATTTACCCCCATTGTTTAGTAGTAATTCAAAATATTATTGTGTTAATATGTACATAAAATGTGTAAGTGTAGGCACATGTGCCATGATAGAGGTGTGTGTATGTGTGTGTGTGTGTGTGAAATGGTTCTTTCCCATATTTATATGGGTAGGTAAGGGATTTTGAACTCAGTTCACCAGGTTTGCCTAGCAAGAATGTTTTCCAGGTTAACCTGTTTATCTTTGAAAGAAAAGTGAGGTTTTATTGCATGCATTTTTTTAAAAACTTTATTAAATGTCTTGGGGTTTTATGTCAATATTTCTGGGTAATTGTGGCATAGTGCATTACAATGCATCATTACTGCATATTTAAATTATTTCCAAGATTTCAGTATTGCAAGCCATACTTATATAAATATCCTTGTATTTATACTTTCACATTGTTATGCAAGTACTTTTGTAGTAAATAACTAGTACGTGGCTCATGCACTGACTAAGTACCCAGTGTGCCACACTTACAGGAAAGCTGTTCATCCAGGCTTTTTGTTGTTGTTTGTTTGTTTGTTTGTTACTCAAATCTTCCTTTGGATAGTCTTGAAAAACTCCAGTTAATAGACCTATAAATGGTTATAAGAGACCAGCTCTACCTGAATCTCCCTGTATCTGCTTCAGCCATGCCTTTGCTAATCCATCCTTACATTAAAAATAAGTTCTAGAAAATTAGTTTATTGAGTTTGGAAAAGAAACCCACAAGGGATTATTGAAGAACAGCATAATGGTTCTCCTGAGCAAACTTGAACTTGCCAGGGTGCCATTGCCACATGACGGGATGGCATTGCTTTCCTGCCATGAATCAACTTTCCACATATGGTATCTGATCCAAAATCTGCATTGTAAAGCACCAGAACTTCAGACCATCATAAGTCCCCGTGTTTGAGGTACTGTAACCATCTCTCGCCATGTGAGGAGGACAGACTTGGCTTCTCAGGACATTAGTGCAGAGATAGATAGGTACAGGGTAGGAGGCAAATGAGCCTTTATTCTCGGCCTTCTGGGACTGCTTAGAAATTTATCTTTTAAAAATGTAAAACAAAAATAAAAACAAAAGAGAATGCAGTCTTGGAACAGCTGGAGTCTACCACTGAGAGACGCCATTGAAATAAAATAGAAAAAGAGATATAGGAAAGGGAAATCTGGAAGACAGACAGAATCTTCATCATCCAGTTTGAATATCTGTATACCGGGGCTAGATATCTCTGGATGAGAGTGTCACATACTTCACTTAGGAACAATTATATGCTTCCCCTTTTTTCTCTCCCATTTACCTTCCTCATTTTTCTTCTCTTTTTCTTCCTTTAAGCAAGTTTTGTTTTGCTGCAGCCAATCGGAGTTACGCCTGACTATTTACTTCTAACCAAGCGCTGTTTGCAGAACCAATGGTGTAGAACACAAGCATTCCACTTGCCCTGGAGCAGAGAGGCGGGCCAAGGTTACTGAGCATCTAAGATGACCTCAGGTTGTATAGAGTTTCCTCTTAATGATTAATTGGATGAGATGGGTAAACTCCTTTATTTAGAATGTATACAAATGGGAAGCTTTCATTCTGAAGTTAATTTTCTGATTCTGGCTACATTTGCCTCAAAGTTTTACTTTTAACAAGAAATCATATGGCAAACACTCCTCCATTAGGGGCATGTTTCAAATGAAAAAGGAGAAACAGAACCGTGGTAATCCATGCCAATGGATTCTTTAGCTTCAGTGTAAAACCCTTAAGTTATTATTCTTTTGCATGTATCATTCCAGGATTTATGGTTTATTGCTTTATTTACAGAAGACTTGATAATACATTAACTTACTGTTTATCTGTAGATTTGATCTACTGGAATTACATAATAAAATAGTAGCATTTGTTTACTTCAAACCAAAGCCTGAAATCTTCACTGATATGAAAATCAATTCCACAGTTTAATTCTATCTGCAATCTCTATGCAAACACCATTCATATTTTATTTACATAAACTTTACATTTCCTTATATCTGTAACAGAAGCATATGGCATGGGTGATAAGGTAGTTATAATCATTCAACATTTATTCGCTTATGAACAGCTCCAACTGGATCTGAAGACTCCAGACTATGTATTCTAGTAGACATGTATCCTTGACAAATCATTTAATTTCTTTGAGTCTTTTGTTTCCTTATCTGAGAAATATAGCAAGAATATTTGTCTTAAGAGATACTTGCAACAGAATAAATAAGATATTCCCTACAACGCCTTAAGCAGTTGCTGGCACTGAGCAATGCAGAGCAAAGCCACTGTTATTCCTACAAAATGTGCATTTGGCAGCATCATATATCTTAGATAGTCCACATGTGTATGACATCCTTCACACTAAGGCTGCCCTCTTCATATCATGGGCTGTGCACAGTGAAGCTATTGGATACCTGCTGAGGATTCTGTAAAAGAAAGCCAGACACTGACTGGGAATTTTAATATTCCCTATATGATTTCCAGCCCTATCACAACCATAGGGTCCTATAACTCTACAAGCAATACACGTTACATCTCTGTGCAGTTTGGTCATTATGAAACCTACCAAGACTATAGATTTCACCATCTACCTGAGCATGATCAAATAAAGACAGATTTTTTTTAAATACACATTGGTCAAAATGCTACAGCTAAAAGAAGTAAAAGCACAGAGGATGAAATGATTTGTCTGGAGTCTCACTGACTTGCTAAAGGTCTAAAATGAACAACAACAACAACAACAACAAAAACCTTTCTAATTCCTCATCAAATGGCTTACACATAATAGTGATATATCTTCAGATATCACTGTTTACCTAGTATGAATTTATTGTCAGTGACATTTTCATCCACAAATTCACTTCTTTACTTTTATCAGTGCCCTCAAAAGCTTTAATGGTCCAAGTTTGTACAGTGGAGCTGACATTGCACTAGATGCGAAGGCAGGACTCTGTGGTTCTTCTGCCTCTCCCCTCAACTGTATGATCCTAAGTCATGTTTCTTCCTTGTGATGGTTGACTTTTCTCTTCTGCTTAGGTCTGTGGTCTTTCCCCCCTCATTGCCCTTAACCCATCTAGAGGTATGGTTGCCCTTCTGCATCCATAGGAGATGGGCCCCAGGACTTTCTGTGGATCCCCAAATGTATAAATGTTCAAGTTCTTTCAATAACTACTACTATAAAACTCAATGGGAAAACTATGATTGTTATAAGACACTGGTTAGGGAATAGCAACAAAACAATATGTATGTTTGGCACTGTTTTTTTTTCTTTGTGTGTATATATGTTTGTGTATGTGCATACGTGTATACAAGTTTGTACAGGTATGGGTATATGTGTACATGTGTGTATGTTTGAGTGTATATGTACATGTGCACATGTGTGTGGAATCTAGATGTCAACAGTGAGTGTCTTCCTTATTTTTCAAGAAAGGGTCTCCCACTAAACATGGAATTGGGCGATTCAGGTAGGCTGGTTTTCTCTCTCATGCTGGCATTATAGGCTTCATGCCCAGCTCTTTGACATGAGTTCTAAGGGATTAAAATGGTGCTCTCTAAGCACAAGGAAGCAAGCACTTTACAACTGAACAGTCACCTGTGCTCCTAGACACCATTATTTTCCTTGGAGCATGTTTAGTTGAGTCCACAGATTCAGAACTCATTGATACAAAGAACCAACTGTAATGATGCCCCCTTTTCTACCACTGGCTGCAAAGCTTTTGTTAGCATCCCATGGCTTCCTAGTGTTTGCCTCCATGAAGGCACTGAAGATGAAGATAAGTAAAGTACATTCCTCTTCTTGAGGCCATCTCAGAATAGAATGATCAGAGAAACAAGGAACCAAGGAGCCAATCAAGACGGCTATGATAGAAAACTCTTGGGTGGGAGGGGGAAGACAGAAGATATTGAGGAGATGACCATTCCCCACTGAATGGAGAGGGGTAACCACAGTCTGAAGTTAAAGGTAGGACAGCTAATGCGGAGAGGCAGAATATTTCCCACGGCACTGACTTGGATGAGAGCACAACTAGAAGGAAGCATATTTCTCTGGGTATGACCTTCACCTAGTTACCTCAGCTTCCTCATCAGTTATAACAGGCAGAAGGTGCGGATTCTCTTACAGGCTGTTGTGACCAGTCAATGAGATTAAGTATGCTGATGTTAGCAGGATACTCAGCAATAACTTGTTAAAGTAACAATAGAAGTATTACCAGTTTGATTCCACCAGACCTGTTTTCTTCTTTTCTTTCAAGGACAAGGACATATTTATATCTTGGTCGTACACTTTGTTGTATTTAAAGATTATGTGTGTGTTTGTGTGTGTGTGTGTGTGTGTGTGTGTGTGTGTGTACTTGCTTGTATCTCTGCACTGTGTTTGTGCAAGAGAAGATAGTGCTAGATTCCCTGAAACTGAAGTGACTGGCAGTTCAGAGTGGCCATGTAGATTCTGGTAACTGAATCTGAATCCTCTGCAAGAACTCTTAACACTGTAACTATTTCATTAGTTCCTAGAAATATTTTTAATAACACCAAAGGACTTGAAGCAGTATGAGTTAAAAAGAAAATAGAAAAAAAAAAAGACTAGCAAAATGATTCAGCAGAAAAGTATGGATGACTCAGCAGAAAAGTGTGAAATGACTCAGCAGAAAAGTGCTTGCTGCTTCTGTGGACATCCCCCCATCCACCCTCCCATCCCCCCCACCCCCCACCCCCCTGCTTCCAATTTAACACAGCTAGAGTTATTTGAGAAGAGGGAACCACAACTGAGAAAATAGTTAAACAAGTTTGGCCTATAGACAAACCTGTGGGGCATTTTCTTAGCTAGTGATTGGGGGATACCAATCCTGAGAAGAGGCCTTGGGTTGTATGAGAAAGCATAGGGAAACAGGAGAACCAAGTCAGCATGTAGCACTTCGTGGCCCCTGCTTTAGTTCCTGCCCTGACTTCTCTCAGTTACTAAGTGTGGCCTGAATGCAAACCCTTTCCTTTCCAAAGTTGCTTGTAGTTTGTCATGGAATTTTATTATGGAGACAGAAAAGTGACAAATACAGTAGGGGTGCTGCTAGGTGTCCGATAGTGCACAGGGTGGTCCATTGCAGTAAAGAATTATCCATCCAAGTGCCAGCCAGTGCTGAGGTTGAGTCCTGCCCTGAAAATAACCCGTTCACACTGCTTATTTTTCAACAATCATCAAGGAATAAGAACCATCAAGAGCCTGTCCTCATTTACCTGCAAAAGCATTTCCTTTCGGCATTTTACCCACTTTATCATCTCCTTTTGGAAAAGAATGTTTTCTAGAGTTGTTGCTACAGTTATTCAAATGGTCTTGTCAAAAGAATGGAAGTGCATGTGTGTGTGTATGTGTGTGTCTTGTGTGTGCATGTGTGTGAGTGAGTATGGGCACCTGTGCAAATGCCTGCAGGGGTCACATTTCCTACTCTGTCATTATCAACTTCACCCCTTTGAGACGGCATCATATTGAATCTAGAGCTAAAAGAACATTTAGCAAGCCTCAAGTATCCTCTTGCCTTTGTCACTCACAGTGCTGGGTAACAGGAGCATGTGGCCATGTCAGGCCCTAACTCAGTTCCATAACTGAATGGGTGGCCCTGAAAATTCAGCATCAGTGGAAGATTTCTGAATGCTTGAAGACCAAAACCTCAAAATCAAGTTTTCAATGAATCCATGCAACATGCTGGCACCTGCCCACATTGTGTCTCATGACTTCACAGAAGCCTTGCCTCTGAACACACCACACATGAGGCCAACACTATTACCTAAAACATCCTGGGAAAGAGGTGAGACTATGGTGTATGATACATCAGGTTGTCTTTATTATCCAAGTTTTCTCTTATAGAAATATAATCATGTAATTAGAACAAAGACTTTCAATATTTCCCTACCAAAAATGTCTCAGCATGTAAAGATCCAATCAGTCTAATTTTGGGTCATATTCCATATATTTAGATTTCAAGCTTGCTATTTTCACTATTTGCTTGTATTTCACAGAAAGTATCCAGTGAGTTTCAGCTTGAGATCAGGACAGAATTTCCAACAATTTCTGAAGTGGTGCTAAACATACTTTGCATTACATGTTTATGCAAAGTGGTGCTCCCAGCACTGATGATTGTAAAATCCAAATATTGATCACCTCTGAAAATTGAAGATGCTCTATAGTGACAGTATCAAATATTCAGCTAAGGTTGAATTATTTATGTAAAGCCAAATATACTCATTAGCGTGCAAACATGCTTACTTTAATAAATTCCAAAAGTGTGTATATACAGGGAACTGAAATTTTCTTTATGATATCATGTCAACAAATGTTTGGCCCATACACATATTTTATATCCCTGGGGTTGTTGGAAGATGGGATTAGTATGAGCAGTTCTGATACAGAACACTGTCAGCTATTACTCTTGAGTCTTTCTTACTTGCTTTGAGGGATCATTGTCTTGCCTATAGGACTCTCATCTTCTTCTAAACTGTAGGAGTGATATTAGCAAGGAAGAAGTTCATGTTCCTTCAGGGCAGGTGATACGATCGCAGGTGAGGCCAAAAAGGCCACAGTAGGGAGCTGAAGTGGTCACTGGTCAGCCCTGCCTCATTGTTAGCTGCCAATCCCTTGTATTTTTCTCCCTCCCCCTTCCCATTTACCAGTACAGTCTTCTCTTCATGTCACTATCATTTCTCCCAAAGCATGCCATGATCCCAAGGCCTTCCCTCTCCCCTGCTTTGCTTTAACTTTTATGCTGATTTCCATTCAGATCACCTGAGAGTTTGTTTAAAGTGCAGCTATCCAAGTTCACCTCCAGCCTCCTGCCTAAGGGCAAAGTCCAGGAATCTTTATCTGAGGTAGTGTGCTTTACTATCTAAGAACATGCCCGAGAAACCAGGCTGCAGAAGACATTCACTAGATATGTGACCAAGTATTTACTGGTCTCTTGTCCCATCCTCATTTGTAAATTGACTCTGAAAGAGAAGCTAGTTTGGCTTTCAGAGCTGGAAGGGAGAAGAAACCAATCAGTTTCACAAAAGAAATCGCTACATACCACAAAGAGGTCCCTGGGACTTCTTATGGCCTTCTTTTATTAAGTTACAGCTTCATTTCTTGACTTAATGACTTAAGGTGTTGTGAAATCAAAACAATAAAATAATTTTTGAAGAGGAAAAATTGGAGAACTCACACTTACCAACTTTAAAAATTACTACAAAGCTACACAGATCAAAATAGTATGGCATAAGAACAGGAGTTTAGATGAAGAACAGAATTAAGAGTTCAGAAACATATGTCTTGGATCAACTAATTTTTTTACCAAAATGCTAAGACATACAATATTTCTCAACAAACAGTGCTAGGATAATTGGACAAACACGTGGAAATTAAAATATTCAAAAGTCAATTCGAAGTGGATTGCAGACTTAGTTGAACAGGTGAAATTATAAAATTCTTATACAGGCAAATCTCTTTGATCTTGGATCATATAATGGTTAGAGCTGATATCAAAGCATAGGCAATCAAAGGAATAGCCAAACTAAATTTTATCAAAATTAAAAATCTTTTCTATTTCAAAAGATATCATGAGAAAATAAAATGTTGGCCAACAGAGTGAGGGAACTATTCCAAATCATATATCTGATACAGCACAGATCTATTATATATCAAGAACTGTTGCTACTCAATGATAAAAGGACAACAGATGGCTTGCATAGAGTTCCCTAAAGAAAACAAATGATGAAAAAGCATATAAAATTGTTAAAGAATGTGTAACCTTATTAGCTGTGAATACAAGAGACATTATTCTATTTCTACTAGGCTTGTCATTTTTTTTTTTTTTTTTGGTTTTTCAAGATAGTGTTTCTCTGTATAGCCCTGGCTGTCCTGGAACTCACTTTGTAGACCAGGCTGGCCTCGAACTCAGAAATCCACCTGCCTCTGCCTCCCAAGTGCTGGGATTAAAGGTGTGCGCCACCATGCCTGGCTTGGCTTGGCATATTTTTAGAAAGGGAATATAAAACATTGGTGAGGATATGGAGAAATATAACTCTTCCACAGTGATAATAGGGTTCTAAAATGGCTCAGTCTTATGGAGTACATGTTGCAATTCCCTCAAAGAGTTAAACATAGACTTTCTATGTGATTTTAAGAAGAGTTTGAGAAACTCCAGAACACTATGGATTAGTGCCATTGCCCTATGTTGCCTCCCAGAACTAGAAGGTAAGGCACTACTATTAAAGACACATATATTTCATAAACAAAACTTGGAGGAATTGAGTTGGACCTGACCTGGAAGCTTCTTCCTTGAGGACTAGCTCTCATCGTATCAGAAGGTGCTATGCGAACTTCCAAGATGAGAACAATTAATAGTCCTACCTAGATGCAAAGCCTACCTACCACAACAATGACCCAAGGGAACAATAGTGGCATTTATATGTAGGGGTAACCAACAACTGTCTAATTGGACTCAATGCCTGCTCAGTGGGAGGAAATTCATGTCTGGTATTATAAACCTGTCCAACTACCCATAGCTGGTGAGGTCATAAACCCTAGAGGATGATATACTACTGCCTCTTTCTTAAGCCATTGTAATTTCTAACTGCATTCCAAATACGTATTTTTATATCCACACATAAGTGTAGCACTCACCACTCATCAAAAAACCCACTTTTGCAGCAGATGGAGAGCATTAAAGAAATCTAAACCTGGTCAAATTCCAATGACAAATGATCATGGGGTTCCAAACCCAATTGGTACATCTGTAACATAGCCCATTGGTACACCTATAATATACCCCACTGGTACATCTATAACATGCCCCATTAGTACATCTATAACAAAGCCCCTACACCGAAGGCTCAGAGAACACCATGGAAGAGGGAGGTTAAAAGATTATAAAACCGAAGGGGATCATGATGGCTGCTGTGAGATATCAATTTTCATACATGACAGGAAAGCTGCATCCTTAAAATGTCAACAATTTTGTTACTCAAACAAGATCTTCACAATGACAAAGACTAGCTGACCTGTCAGCATGGATGGCAGAACTCTAGAATGCCCTCACCTCTAGATGAAGAGCTACAGGCAATCAATGGTTGCTGAGAGAGGAAGAATCAATTTTCTCCAGGAATTAGACCACTGATGGGTTATCTAATCATAAGTGATCAGCTCTAAACACACAAGCATACAAACACCACCAAATGAACTCAACAACAATTTATGTATGTGTCTTAGGGTTTTTGCTATGATGGAATGCCATAACCAAAAAGCAGATTGGGGAGGAAAGGGTTTATTTGGCTTCCATATCACTGTTCATCATTGAAGGAAGTCAGGACAGGAACTTGAGCAAGGCAGGAAGCTGGGGGCAGGAGCTGATGCAGAGGCCATGGAGGAATGCTGTTTACTGCCTTGCTCTCCATGACTTGTTCAGCCTGCTTTCCCAGGGATGATACCACCCACAATGGGCTGGCCCCTCCCTTATCAGTCGCTAATTTAAAAAAAAACAAAAAACAAAAAAAACCTTATAGCTGGATTTTTGTTTGTTTTGTTTTTTTGTTTTTGTTTGGTTTGTTTGTTGTTTGTTTGTTTGTTTTCAAGACAGGGTTTCTCTGTATAGCCCTGGCTGTCCTGGAACTCACTTTGTAGATCAGGCTGGCCTCGAACTCAGAAATCTGCCTATCTCTGCCTCCCAAGTGCTGGAATTAAAGGCCTCTTATGGAGGCTTTTTCTCAATTGAGTCTCCCTGCTTTCAGATAATTCTAGCTTATGTCTAATTGACAGAAGATCAGCCAGCATAGTGTGTATGTATGTATGGTTATGCATATATGTAATAATAATGAAAGAAGTCATGAATTTGAGTGAGAGTGGGAAATGTCAGAAAGGAGAGGTAGGGAGAGAGGGAGGGGTGGAAATGGCATATACACCATACTCATGTATAAAATTTTCAAAGACCAATTAAAGAAAAATATAAAAAAGAAGTCTCTTGAGTGAAGTTCTACATTTCTAAACAAAACGTTATACTTGAACATTCCCAATGACATTATTCCTATTAGTCAAAGGGTTATAACGTAGACGCCTGTCAGCTGATCCATGAGAAAACAAGTGTGGTCCACACAGCAAGATGGTGTGCATCCACAGAAATGGATGCTGGGCTGAGCAGGGCATGCAGAGGCGGCTGGTTTTAAACACATTGTTCTAAGGCAGCAGTTCTCAATCTGTGGGTCTCAACCTTTTTATACATCACATAGCAGATGTCCCGCATATCACATATTTACCGTAGAGTCCATAACCGGAGTAAAATTACACGTATGAAGTAACAACAAAAATAATTCTATGGTTAGGGGTGAGCACACATCTGTATTAAAGGGCCGCCGCACTAGGAAGGTTGAGGACCACTGTTCTAAGTGGATAAAGCCGAACACAAATGACATCCTGTATGATTCTAGTTACTTCCAGCACCAGATGGGAGATTATAGAATCTAGGGATTCCTTTTTGGTTCCTATGCAGCACTTGGTTTGAATGCAGAGCCTTGTGTATGCTGGCTGGGCAGACTCTCCGCCATGGAGCTACATACCCAGCTGTCTGGGAATGCCTCTGCTAGTGAGAAAGTTAGGGCCAATGTGGCAGTGGAAAGCATTGTAACTAAAGGACATTATGAGCCAATGATCTTCAGGCATGCCACTCATAGCAAAAATGGATGTATCAGACTATGTCCTCAAGACACTGGAAAGGGATTCACCTGCCTTCTCCCTACATCTCATGCTGCTTGAACTTTTTCTTACAAGATGCTACGTTATACTAGTTAATTGCTAGACTCTGGGTTATACTATAAGATTTCAGTTCTTATTTCAACCACTCAGTAGCTTTGTGTTCTGAAGTTATATAGTCTCTTTCTTTAATTATGGATAGGATTTAGCTATAGTTTTGACTTAATAGTTTTAATTGATTAAAGGTTTAAACAAAGTAATTGCATAGATAGATTTATACTGCGCTTGGTAATATAAATAATAATAAACACTAACCACCATAGTTGCTTTTAGTGTTTCTCTAAGGACTTTATGTTATAGATGAGAAAACAGACTACTCCCATTTGGCATTTGGGCTTTTCATAAAGATCACTTGAGCAAAGTACGTACATTTATATCTATCTATTTATGAAGTGTCATAATAAAGCCCCACCCACTAATTATAAAATAAATTAAAGAAAGATTAGTAAGTTGGGCTTTTGACCTAGGGTGGAGTCACTTGAATTTGGAGTATAAGTCTGGCAGGAAACGAGGATGCACAGATCTTAGTCTGCTAAGATGTGAATGAAAGCCCCAGCCATGGCAAGCTCACCAAAGTGACAAATGACACCTTGTGACACCCCTGCAGGCTGGTATCTCATGAACTTTAGGAGGGGACTCCACATGGGAAGGGACAAAAAGTGGCCACACAGTGAGTGAAAGCTGCAGGTTGGATCTCCAGGGCTGAGTTTTTGACATTGAGTTACACTCCTTTCTAAAATGCTCCCCAGACTCCTTCAGGTTCTAGGGGTAAAATTGAAGTACTGCTCTGATCGCACGATGCCTCCTGACTGGCTCCTGTCTGTCTTTCAGCTTCACTGTGCAACCCTTGGCTTACTGTGCTCTCACCCAGGAGTTGGCAAACCACAGCCAAGACTTTTAAAATTTTATTGGGACACAGCACACTCATACGTTTATACATCTCAGGTGGCTGCTTTCACACTGAAATGGCAGAGCTAGGCCATAGAGACGGAAACCATATGGCTCACAATGCGAGCACATGGTAACATTTAATGAAACCCAGGAAATGAGGTCTGGTTGAGGGTCCAAGAAGGGAATGGCTTTGTTCATCAGCTAAGAATTTTGGCTGTAAAATGGAAGCAATGTTGGGGTGTGTGTGTGTGTGTGTGTGTGTGTGTGTGTAGGAGTGTGTGCATTGAAACCCTCAATTCCCTAACCATCCTGACTATCATACTCCTGAAACCATCAAAGATGCTTGGGACACTCTCCTTGTTCCAAGGGCTTGTGACTTTGGGGCACACATTTTGCCAAACACTGACTACTTTGATTTGGCATTGTGGCTAAGGTGACTTTTGTGTCTTTGATTGCTCTTACACCTACATGCTGCAGACATTCTTCTACCACAGTTCTTAGAGAACATGCAGTGGAAAGCCAATGACTCTCAGCCATCTGATGTTGTACCCAATCCACTTCCTTATCGTAAGGAATGGTAATGATTGCAGCCGGCACATGGTACTCCCACTGTCCTATCTAATGCTCACTGAGGAGGGAAGCACTTCTTATCTACATCATAGATGAAAAAACTAAGGAAAAGAGAAGTGATATCATTTGTCCAAGATATGTGGTCATAATAGTGAGGATAGTTCTAGGATTAAACAGTGGTTCTGATAACGTAGCATTGATTGATTTGCCTTAGTAATGGATCTCCATCATTAACCTAAGGTCTTGGATAGAAGTCTACAGTGTTACAGAAACATTACACTTGTGAGGCAGAAGATTCTCAGGGGTTGTGTCTCTCTCCACTGTTCCTATTGAAAACAGAGGTGAAATGGAGCCAGAGGCAACTTCTTTGTAATGGAGCATCCATGATTCAGTGATAAATCATAGTACACTGTCTATCGTGGATGTTCTAGACTACACATGTATCATATCTGTCAATCACACACAGACACTCTCTAAGAAATACATTCTACTGAGAAATATGTCCTAAGGGAAGAAGAGGAAGTATAATAATAATAATAATAATAATAATAATAATAATAATAATAAACATTAAAGAGAACTCACTATTATCTCACTAAAGGGCAGTAAGTCTATCTTATCCCCACAGAAAAATTTTAAGTATGCATATTTGTATGTATGTGTTTATTTACATACATACACACAATGGAGCCAACTTTCTTTTAGTTATGTCTGTGATTTTTACACTTTTATATTATGTTCTATTTCCTACTCTGTGTTAATTTATAGTAAATAAATTTACAGAAAATTCAAAATTTTAACGATAGGAGGGAGGATGATGGTGGATTGCTATTTTCCTCTACATTTGTCTTCACTTTTTTACTTTAACCTCCTCCCAATGTAACCTTAGCTCCCCTTCTTCCTCTCTTCACCCTTCCTTCTTCACCCCTTCATTCTCCTTCTTCCCCCCACCCCTCTGTGAAGGTCTCACTTTGTCACTCTGACTAATTTTGAAATTCCAAACTCAAACAATCTTTCTTTTCTCAAGAATATATTACCTCTCTAAGAAGAAAGTTTTCATGATGAGCATTGCTATAGACTAAGTGTCTATAGTTTCTCCTACATCCATAGGTTGCAGCCCTAATTCATAATGGGATCAGAGGACAGTATCAGAGAAATGTGTTGTTCAAGAGCCTGGTCTGTGGTAATGGCAGCCAGCACAGATTTAGACATATGCTTTTAGGGCAAGATATTGTTATACTATATGTTGGGGTCTGCATCTTCAGTAAGGGCCTACTCTGGTTGGGTTTGAGCCTTTATAGTCAACTACTAACAAGATGTCCCCACTTTTGACATAATTTAAATATTTATTTATTTATATATTATTATTTATTTGTGTATATGTGAGAGAGACAGAGACAGAGAGACAGAGACAGACAGAAAGAGAGATAGGTTCAACAGGGCTTAGGACTCTCCAGAGAAAGACTGAAATGTTCTTCACTGGCACATTGTAAATCATTGTAGGAAAAACTAGGGTGCTCCCAAATGGAGGACTGATGGAAAGGAGCATGCCATGGATTCCAGTAAGAAAGGCTGACATCAGCCAACAGCAGGGTGACCGTCTCCAGGCTGAGACTAGAGCTTGTCTGGACCTGGCTATCCTGGGAGCACTTGAGAAAGGGTTGACTCCGCAGCCTTGAGAAAGAGTGTGTACGATTCGGAAGGACGATAGGTTCTATGAGATAGTGGCACCGGCGTTCACACAGCTTTTCAGTGGGGTGCTTAGAGTGGCTTATAGGAGTGACACTTAGCTTTGAGTAATTGTTAGATTAGCTGTCCCTGAGGTGGGGATGACAGCAGCAAAAAAAGAGCAGATGAAGACACTGGCATCTGGCTAGAGTCCATGGGTAGAGATGGGAATGTTTGAGGGAGGTCTGTGAGCCACCAGGGTACCTGAGATTGAGCACGCCTGCCTCCCAAGGGCAGCGCCATGGGCTCTGTCTCACTCTGCTTAGCAAGGAGGTGATGCGAGGCTCTAACGCAGACATTCGGCAGATGTTCTGAATTCATCAGCTCGGGTCCTGCAGGACTGCCTGGTAGCAGTGACTCCACAGAAATGGGGACAGACTTCTAGTCCTAAGTGCTGTCTTAGTGGAAGCACGTGAGCCTGGACCCGTGGATCCCCGCTTTGCTGAGGACACTCGTCGGTCAGAATTATTTCCAGTCACATGTTTAGCGCCCCTGGGCATTTCCAGAAATACTTAAGGGGAAAAGAATTCATTAAAGGCTGGGGTAACGCAGGGACACGAATAACTGGCGAAGTGTGAGGTGTTTTGGAAGAGATTATTTAAACAACTCTGGCCAGAGGTTATTAAGAGCATATGATGCTCCACGGGCTCAACGCTTTTCTTTAAGTAATTACACTTCTGTGGCTACTGGCTATAATGATTCCAAGGGTCTGCCTTGTAAGGATTTCATTTTTCTTAGAGTCAAGAAACACCCCAAACTAGTGTTCACCATGTATGGAGGCACCTGCTCAGGGGATCCTCTCCGTCTGTCATCACTCGACTATGGCCTCTCATGCATATTTAGTCTTTCCTTTCTCCCATGTGAGCTAGAATGGCAGACGTGTGATACATAAATTCACTAAAGATGACGAGCGACTGACAGTCACTGGATTTAGTTTCCATCGGAGGAGGAGGCCTTGGGTTCACTGTGCTTTAGCAGAAAGGCTAATTGTGAAAGGCCACTGAGGGGAGACGAGGGAACTTCCTGGAATCTGTTAATAATATATGTCAAAGGCAGCACAAATGACTCACGCCATTATTAATAAGCCTCAAGTCATTTGGCCTCAAGCCCATAGTCTCATTCAACATATCTTTTGGAGGGAGGCAGAGGGGAACCATCACCGCTGACATAGCAGACACATGGAAGATGGGAAATCCTCGTGGGCTCAGCTCTTAGACAGTAGCTGGTGAACCAGCAGGAAATATAGATGTCATCTTATCTTGTGTATAAAGCCATGACTGAGGAAGACAGGGCCTTTGTCTCTAACAAATGTCGTGGGATAACAAATGTCCAATCATGGGCTTAAAGATCAGCTAAATGGTCTGATTGGGAACTCTGCCTCCCTTCAGCCCTCGCTCAGTCTCTTGGCTATCTGTCTTCACTCCCTCCATCACTGGCTCTGCCATTTGATGGAGATGCATGAGGATGCCATGAGATTCATAGAACGATGAAAAGTGATTTTTTTTTGTTAAAAAATTTATGTATCAAAGGGATTTACCAAGACCAGCCCCAGCATACTTTGTAGAATCTCATATAATAATGATTTTAAATAATGTATTCAATACTTGGGGCATTGGAGAGGGAAATTCTTATTTACAATGGGCCTAGGGAAGAGGAATGAATTACTACAAGTTCTAGAAAGGAGGATCAATAAAATCCAGACAACTGTAATTTCTATGAGCTAATTCAACTACGGAAACACATTTTGGGACATGCACATATTTGACTACATGCTGTATTTCAGTTCCATGTTAACTAGCTCATAACTAGGAGGATCCATCGCAGATATCAGGAAGGTGGTTTGAACTGACATGAAAAAATAAACAAACAAACAAAAAACCAGTCTACTACTCTGTGATTACATTTCACCATATCTGACTAATAATTTTTGTCACCATTTTCCAATGCCATGAAGGGAGAAAGGTATAACAGAAATGAACTGTAGAACAAGTTGAAAGAAAACAAAGCAGCCCCCGTCCATCTCTCCTTCCGATTCCACCCTCAGCTAGATAGCTCTTCTGCTGGCATGCTCATGCGCATACATGAAGCCTTGCCTCCAGCCAGAGAGATCCCATGAGATCCTAAGTGGCCCTGGACATAAACCCATCAGTGATACCCCACCTCTCCTGCTGCCACAGCCACGGTTGTCCCTCTCCCAGCTGTCTCTTGGTCCCTGTATCTCATCTCTGCCCTGCTTCTCTGCTTTAATGCCTATGTTGCTGTTCTTCAAACTTTCATTGCCCCTGCCCATCTCACAGTCTGGTACTTGATGTTCTTTGGGGTCCCTCGACAACCACAGTCTGCTCCTTTACTTAGAGCTCTGCCCAATAGTTGCCTCCCTACACAAGGCACCTTTATTCCTTTCTAGTTCTCTGCTGTGTTTTGGTTTTGTTCAAGGTACTTTCCACCTAACATGTCACATCACACACAAACACACATACATAGACACACAGAGAGACATACATACACAGAGACATACAGAGAAACACACAGACACACACACACACACACACACACACACACCACATGCCTCATCAGTCCTTATTTTGTTTGCTGTTTTTATTGCCTATGGTAGCACTCACTACATACTTGCTGAATAAATGAAACTGAGATATTCAGAGTGGCACATTCCTTTTTAGATAAACCCACACACACACACAAAAAATCTTCTTCACTTCTCAGTTTAAACTGTTCAGCGCGCATCAAAAAAAATTTTTTTTCAGCTGCTCTGACCTCTGTGTGACCCTTATCTAATTTTGTTGGAATCCACATTACCCAGCTGTAGAATGGGATTCAAAGTACCACTTACCTTCCTCCCAGACACTCTACTGAAGCGGGATCTGAAACATCTTCCTGGCTGAGAAGGCAACAGATGATCAGGCTGCGATGGGAACCCCAGGAGGGTGGGAGCTGGGTTGTTCTCTTCTCCATTCTTGTGCAGAGTAGGCGCTCATGCACGATTTATCTGAGTTCATATCTGTGGGACCCACACTGCACCTGTCCCTGTACCAGTTGTCACGGAAGCCAGCCCCTCCACTAGCCTAACCGCTCTCACAGCAAAGAACCAAATCTGGCTTCGATGTGACGCAGGCTGCTTTTTCTAGAAGAAGCTAGATTCGCACCACGTTCGATGAGCAGGCTCCCACCGGCGCCTTCTCTCCTTTGTGTACAAAGCAGAGAATTTCACACAAGAGACCATTTCAGACCAGAGGATTCTGTTGCTTGGGTCTAACTTTGTTCAGAGACCCTGACTAATACAGTGACTCCTCTTTGGGGGTGAATTTCTTGGTTCTGCTCAGAGATACTGATTCAGCAGATAGTCCCCAAGTCAGACCCAAACAGAAACCATCGCAAGAGGGTTAAAGTCAGGTGTTGCATCATGCTCGAGAGGGATCAGTAGAGCAGATAACACAGAGACGTCCGCCCACCTCCTTTTTTCTGGTCTTAGTCTTCTGTCTCCCCCCCCACACACACACACACACTCTGTGACTCCCCAGTGCTCTTCAGACTCATAGATATTTTAGGTCCTACTGGTCCTGAGAATACTGCTAACCCTCCAAGATCTGACCATTTGGTATCAGAACATCTGTTTTTTTTTTTTTCTTCCGTCCCACCGTTTAGAGAAGCATGCTGTCATTTCCTCAGCAGAAGTGAGAGTGATCAGTGGCTGCCCGTGGGTCTGTGCAGGCCCTAAAAAGAGCAAGAAGGAACCAAAACGGAGAGAGAGGGGGGGAGAGAGAGAGGGAGGGAGGGTGGGAGACACATGGGGGTAGGGGTGGGGGAAGGATGGAGAGGGAAAAGGAGGAGAGAAGAGTTAACTCCACAACTCTGCCCACTTGGTGGAATGAAATGAAAATGACTTCAGACAGTTTTACCATTGATTATAATTCTTGTTCATCATGCAGGTGCCAGTTTAATTTTTGTTTTGATTTTACACACGACCTTTAACTGGTACTTCCTCATTTGCCTGAAGAGAATCTATGCAAGGGTAGACAATTTAACTTGTCAATTTGAAAAATCAAAAAAAAAAATATTAGTATGTCTTTTGTTGCCTCTGACATAAGGGCCAAGTTCAGGGCACTGGGCAACCATATAGGCTGTGAACAGGTGTGTCATTTTAAGCACATCTGTCACAGTTGAACAGTGAGTGATGCATTACATGGCCAAAACAGTAAGTGTGCCAATGGCTTGCAGAAACGCCATGCAAACACAGCAGTGTGCAATGGCTTGGGCACTCAGAGCTGAGCCAATGCTCTTGGCTTCAGGGCCCCATCGGAAGGGTCTCACCCAGTCTCTCCTGTTACACTAAATTCTAAATTCAGTAGAATCCTTCAGACAGACTGATTTCTAGATCATTCTCTAGGCTGATTAAATGGCAGAGTTGTTAAAGAAAACAAAAAACAAACAAACAAACAAACAAACAAAAAAACCCAGTGCTTTACATAAAGCCTCTAAGGGAACTCTCTAGAAAGGTGTAGCTGGTGGAAACAAAGTAACTGCTGTGTCAAATTGTTTCCATGGTGCCAAGCATCATTTTCTGGTACCTGTGCAACTGTTCTCAAGAGTTTACTATGAAATAAAAAGTTACCAGGATCAAGTGCGGATTGTTGCTTGAGAAATGGAGACCACTTGCAAGTTAGTACACTCAGAAGAGTCTGACTTTAAGAAAACAGATGCTGTGTTTGCTGACAGATCATTGGCAAAGTCCTTGCCCATATCATGAGGCTCTGCTGAACAGAACTTTTTTTAGACTTTAATGTTAACATCCTAAAAAGTTCCGGGTTAGTTTCTAGAGAGTAGACTTTTAGCAGTGATCATTTTTGTTTTTCTGTGCTTGCTGGATAGAAAGATGAGAGGCCAATGAACAGATTCTCTCCAGTGACTACAGACTGTCTATTTGACCTTATTTTTTCCCCCCAATCAAGACAGTATATGGAAGGTGTATATTAATTCTGCCTCGGGCTTTATTTTCTTGCCATTATTTCCTCTGCTTCTGGTTCTTTTCGATTGCCTTATTTTTCCACTTTCTGTTAGATGTGTTCTTCAGAGCTGCAGCAGATGGGGAAGAACTACAAGTTAGAGAAGTCTTAAAGTGCTACGTTGCTAAAGTCATTGTCCTGTGCCTGTCTCTCCTCACCCCATGGAACAATCCATTTAGACAGCTGTCCTCCCTCTCCATGCTCCGAAGTAGCTCAGCTCTCCCCTGAATTTGTGTCTATTGAGCTTGAGTTTTCTTCGAGGTCTTTCACCTCGAAGTGAAAAGTGTGTTTGCTTGTTGACATTCTTTCCCTCAAAAAGAATTAATGCGAACTCTGACCTTAGCTTCTATGAATCATCATCAGGGGAATGAACGCCACAGCCTCCGTCTCAATGAATCTCTTTCCTTGACAGCTCAAGGAGGCCTGATGAATCTCCTTAGATTCATCATGTTCTTCTGCCCTGTCCAGTGACTGTGTCCTTGCATTTATTTTTCACTGCCTATCCCATAATAATGAGTGTTTGTCCATTTCATATCTTTTCTCATTCTTCCTTTCACTTGATTGCCCCCTCCCCAGCTCTAGACTTGGCCCACCTTTATCTTTCTCATATTCATCTGTTAGTCTGTCCATTCCTCCTCCTCATCTACAGTTCTCTACAGGCTTTAAGGTAACAACAGGGCTTTCATATGCGCCATTGGAAGCTATGTGAAGTCCTGGGAATTATTGTAAAGGATGAGGAAATAATTGCAACAGAATTCTACCTGTGACTGCATCCCTAAACTCAGTCTGGGCTGCCCACACTCCTGTCAAGGAGGCAGAACGGACTCCACGAGTCCCAGCTGCAGAGAACTTAGATTGACAAGTTGACCTGTAAATACAGCTGACCTGGGGTGGTGAAGATAAAGAAATTTGTAATGAGCATTGGCAGTTCATTTAAATATAAGACAGAATGAAGATGATCAGACTTATTTGAGAAGCAAGCCTATGGTAAGACCTATTACTTTTATAGTTTCTGATTGCTCTACTTAAATTCTTCCTTGAATCTATTAAAAACTAGCCTTAGGAACCAGACATGGTGGTACACATCTTTAATCCTTGCACTGAGGAGGAAGAGGCAGGTAGATTTCTGTGAGTTAGAGGCCAACCTGGTCTATATAGAGTTCCAGACCATCTAGAACTAAATAGAAAGATCTTGCCTCAAAACCAACCAACCAACCAACCAACAAACCAGCCCACCCACTAATGGCTCTTCTTTGTCTTCCATCCAAACTGGTTTTAGCAGACCCTCCATTGGATTGGTTAACACCATGGGATTCAGACAATGGGCGGCACATGTGCCTCATCCCAGCCTGCTGGTCACATGAATAGTGCTGATTTAGTCCCCTAGGACTATTGCTTCCCTGACTTCTCTTACACTTTAGCCTGTCTCCTGCCTCATGAGCCCAGTGGACCTCAGACTTCACCATGCTTCATTATCTCAGGAAGAGTTTGTCCCAAAGCATCCTGCAGGGCTCATTCCTGGACCTCCGTGTCAGGGTGGCTGGGACGAGGCTAGATATGTTACATATTTTTAGTCTCCTGGAGATGCTGCTATGGTGGTCCAGGACTGTCATGTTCAGAATCACAGAAGAAGCTACAGTTTGTAGATTTCCTCCCCCTCGGTCCTCATCTCTTCCAAGTCACAATGTAGGAGCCCCTTAACCCCTTGGGACATTTCATTTTTCCATGAACACCACAACTTTAGGTTTTAGATATAATTTCTACACCAAAATCTGACATGTGCATCAGTAACCAGATTGTTACTTCTGAACTTTAAAGTCACATACCCAACTGGACACTCTTCACTTCCTGGATCCCAGTGGGCAACTTAGTATACCCCACTTGCTAATCTCCACTTCTAACAAACGTACAACCATGTTTCTCATGCTGTCTTCTCTGTTTCATTTCCTTCCTGCATCCTTCCAACCATTTAGTCTAAACGTCTTAGAATTGTCATGTTCCTCTGTTGTTCTTATCTCCCACATTAGTGAATCCTGTCATCTCTGACTTCAAGATAACACCCAGAACTATGACATGTTCCCTTCATTACTATTACCATGGCCAATCATCATCATCTTTTTCCTAGGCCACAGACATACTCTTTAGTGTCAGCCAGGCTCCTACCCACACCCTTGAAAGTGTTCTGCTCCACTCTGTGGTCAGTGAGATGACCTGAAATTCACTCTAGGGTAAAAGAAGGCTTTGCACTTCTCACTTAGAGCCAAAGTCCTCATTTCTGCCCACCTCACCCTGCAAGGTCTGGACACCCTCTTCCTCCTCCTCCTCTGAGTCTCTCCTTACTCTGTGTCTGTCCCTGAGACTGTCCCCAGTTCCTTTGCCCATACAATCTCTCAGCCATCTTTTTATCTCTTACAATCGCCTCCATGCCTTTGCTCAAGCCCTGTGTCATCAGAGAGATTGCCCTACATAACATTCCTGCTCACACCACTGACAAGGTTCCACTTGTAGCCTGGTGAGCTCTCGTGCCTTACTCTGTTTTCTCTCCATAGATCTTACCACTACCTGAAGGGTTAATGCTTTGTCAACATTAGTCTACTGACTTTCCTCTGCCCTCCATACCTGCTAGAGCCCCAAACTCTCAAGGGCTGGCTCTTTTTATCTGTGTTGTTGTATGTACAACACCCCAAACAGTTCTGCTGTGTGGGCAGCTCAATGAGTGTGGTTGACTTAATGGATAAGCCCACTTGCTCCAGCCTCATTGGCACTAATTCTAAACAGCTAGGCTGATAGCACTGAGCGTCATTCAGGATAAAGGAGCAGAATGAAGCCAGGCCCACACTGCCGAAGCAAAATAGAAAATAAGACAATAACCAGTATATCAGGGCAAAGGAGCTTTTTACTTGTTGTAGGATAATAAGGAATCAAGGTGCTGAACAGGAATCTGGGCCCAGGTTCAGTCCTCCCGCCTGGCTGAAAGAACTAGGAGCACATTAAACCAAGCCAAGTGGACCTTGGCTGTGTTCACGGGCACCGTGCTCCCCAGGGCTGGAGGATTTCCCTTCTGACTTTAGATAACTCACGCCAGTTCTCCTTCTCCAGCACATCCTTACATCACTCAGTGATAGGCATGGTCATCTGTGAAGACCTGCCATCTCCTTTGACTCTGAGGCCCAGGCAGGCCGGGAAAGCAATACCATGGAAACAGCATCAGAACTGCTGATGGTGTCGGCCTTTGCTGAAGCTACCGGACTTCCTTTGGGATACATTTTCTGTTAGAAGTTACTATTGCTCTCCTGTTGTATTCCGATAGGCGGCGACTGCTAGTGCACATCATTCCCCTTATACTTTCATGTCATGACATATATTTGTGTTTACATCTAGAGTCTGCGTATGAGAGAAAACATGAAGGATTTGACCTTTTGAATATAGCCTTGTTCATGTAACACAATCTCTATTTCTAACCATTTTCCTGTAATGTCTTAGTTTCATTCTTGTTATGGCTAAATAACACTCCACTGTATATGTGCGACCTCTTCACCTGTTAATGGGCTTCATTTATTTAAAAATTGTATTTTACATTACTTGTTTTTTTTTTCTCCTTTCCTTTTATTTTAACCATACATTTACCCACATCTTTCTCTTTCTTCTTTGCTTTTTCTCTTTTTAAAAATTTATTCTTTCCTTTTCTCATTATAAGTTTTCTTCCAATAATTTATTTTTGTTAGTTACTTTACATCCTGACCACGGCCACCTTCTCGGCCCACCCTTATAAGTCCCTCTGTGCACCCCACTGCCTCCTCGCTTCTCCTATCTCCTTCCCAGCTTTCTTCTCCTGTTCTTCCACTCAGCAGTAAGTCACTTGACATTTCAACAGGCAGTGGTTTTATGGGCCGGCATTAACACCATTCTGACCAGCCAGGCATTGCGATCTGATGGGAGCCTGATAAGGTGCCTTTAGGCCTTGTATGGAAAGTAGCCAAATCAGCTCATGGCTATTACTTAATGATGGCCAGAATCAAACAGCAAGTTTTCTGCAGGTTGCCTCACGAGTTCCTTGCCTTCTCACTGCATGAAATGAATCTGTGAAACTATGACGTCCAAAGTCCTTCCTGACTATTAGGGCATCAAAGCTGTCTCCCTAAATTGGGAAAATGTTGATAATCAATGAAAAGTTTAAAAACTCAATGTTCCACAAGTGCAGAAAACCATGACAAATGCTTTATGTATACATATATACTTTGGTAGGAAATGCACAAAATTGTGCTTAGGTAATTCACTACAAAGGGGAGAAACGGCCAACGAAGGCCCTCAAGCTCAGCAATGAAAGAGATCACGCAGGAGACGGTCCTTCCCTGCCCCCTCCCTTCTACCCTCCCGTTTTCCTCCTTGCTTCTCACTCCCTGCACCAGTCACCTAATGAAACAGGACCTTATAATGTAGCCCAGGCTGCCTTTGAACTTGAGATGCACTAAGTGCTGGGATAAAAAGACCCAAAAGGTAATAGGAAAGAAAATTTATTATTATTTTTAGCCAAGTATGATACTGCAATCTAGCCTGAAAAATTACATATCTTTTTTTTAACTTTTAATCTTATCACTCACATTTAAAAGTGAGTTTAAAAACATTTTCTTTCTCTAAACCATTTTGCCAAATAATGTATTATGTGACCCTAAAACGTATTTCAGTTATCTTAAATTTCTAGGCTATAAAAAAATTGGGAGTTGCTTTAAAACATTTTTCCTTGGAAACCAAGAGGTGATAATTATACTCATCTATAGCATTTGGCATATCACTCAATACTTCAATGTATTTTGTAATGACCTAATCAGGATGGTTAGCTTATTAGCAGGCCTCTATACCCTATAGTCACAATCTCATCCTGTAGAACACTTGGGCTCATTCTTCCTGTCTGTCTTGGAGGCAACTTTTCAGAGTAAGGTTTTATGCAATCCAGATTTCATCAGTCTGGCTTACCAATTTTCCTCTTTTCTCCCAAGTCCTGAACTGCTCCGACCACTGGTAACACGTAATACTGCCTTTATTTGAGAGTCTACTTTGAAACCGGAAGAATGGGCCGCCCTTGAGATTACCCCTGCCTCTCTCTCATGATACCACGGGAGAGGAAGCACACAGGGCTGCATCTCGGCTTTGGTATTTAACCTTAGCGTTCTCGCATAACTTCTGCATCCCCCGCCCCCCCGAACCTCTCTGCTCTTATCTGCAAAATAGGTCTGGTAACAACACCTCTTTCAAGAGGTTATGGTGAGCTTATAGCAGAGAAGCTAACAGGGAGAGATCAATCACTAGCTGGACCAATGAGAATGATAATGAAAGCTAAGCAAAGTGAAAGGAGTTTTCAGAATGCAGAGTCCAACCCTGCATACTGCCCATACCCACATAGTTAGAAAGAAGTGTAGCCCGGCATGGTGGTACACACCTTTAAACCCAGGGCTCGTGGGGGCAGAGGCAGTATGATCTCTATAGACTTGTGGCCAGTCTAGTCTATAGTCTGAGGTCTTGGTCTTTTAAAAACAAATATAATCTCATGTGCATTGGTAGCAAAAGAACTTTCTAACTTATTCTCAGTCCGAGTCCAGCTCTTTTGAAGTCCCACTGAGTTAGTACAATGTAGAATGAGCTCTCATTCTGGTGAATAGCCATGCTGTAAAGTCTTTTATAAATTTAAACACAGTAGAACTGGGGAGGTAGACCAGAGAAGAGAACAACAGTTGGCATGGTAGGGGAGGCAAACACACATCAAGGTCTATGTTCAGTTTTGATACAATGTGGGTCAGCGTCTAATAATATTCCAAAGATGATGAGAGGTAACCATGACAACCCAGCTGATGCAGGCACTGAAAGACTGAGAGATTCAGAGAGACACAGGAGAAAATAGGAGCTATTTTTCCTGCCTTTCTGCTAGCTTATAGTTTTTACTTTGCGGAGATTTTCTTATAACTTGTAGACCAAATACTCTTGCTTAATCCACAAAATGCATTGAATACCGATAGTATATCCAGACCATGGACTGGGGGCTGGAGACAGGAAGATATTCTCTATCTGCACAATGCCTCCCAGGGAGCCCACAGCTCCCACTCATAATCAACCAGGATGCCGCTCAGCTTGGACAGCAAACCCTGCTGGGTCAACAGAAGGTGGTGATTGATTTTGATGGGCGTAATGCTATAACAGCAACAGCAACAGCAATAACAAGGATGAGAGGGAGCAGGTGAGGTGATTTCACAGAGGCCGTCAGTCTCCACACAACATCTTTTTCTGTCTTCATCATACGATACCTCCAGGAAGACTGCAGAGATGCCCACTGATCCCAGCCATCCAGATGCCTTGATTTCTATAGCGGAGACCTAGAGCACAGAGAATAGAGTCCTGGCTCTGTTGTCTTCCTGATATCTAGTGCTCACCAGCCAGGCCTTGTCACAGGGCCTCAGTTGAGGTTGAGACCAGGGTGAGCCAAAATAAGTGACTACTCAGAGCATCAAATCCCATGAGGCTTTCGCCCTGTGTGTCATAGGGTTGTAGGGTTGTCTCTGGGGTGGTATATCTTTGCCCCCTGATGGTAGGGTTTGAGCCCAGGACTTGTGTATGCTAGGCAAGCACTCTAGCACTAAACAACACCCCCAACCACTGGGTGATTCATTTTAAGAACAAATGGCTTCTTGTACTTCTGCCTTAGAATCTCCTGAGTTTCGCCTTAGCTGCCATCTCTCTGAAGTTGGGTAGGAAATGTAGTATTTCTGGTGTTTCAGAAGAGGGGGTCAGTAGGATACTGGGGAGCAGTAGACATGTCTAGTAACTTAAGTTTGAAGCCCCGTCTGTGATGTGTCACTTCCATGTGCTCCGATTCCCCCCCCCAAGTCAGGTGGTCACTAAACCTGGTGGTTTTCACAAGACATAGCACGTTTCGTGCTAGGTAAGGCTGCTGTGGTGTTTGCTTGTCAACTTGACAGGAGCTAGAATCACCACAGAAACAAGCTCTGAGCATGTCTGTGGAAGCTCATCTAGATCAAGATAACTGCACTGCGGAGAGCCATTCTAAATGCAGAGGCACCACGCAGCGGGCTGCCATCAGGAGGACTGTGTGAAAAGGGAAAGCAAGCTGAGCAAGAGCGTTTGCTGCTCTCTCCTCCCTGAGCGAGGACTTCATGAGAACTGTAGCTTCATGCTCCTGCTGCTGTGCCTTCTCAGCCCTCATGTGCACAGCAATCAACTTGACCAATAGCAGCTGTATCACTCAAATCAAACATATGAGCCTATGGAAGGGCTGTTCTCATTCAAACCGCCAGCATACTTAACTGTTTTCCCAGCTTCTCCACCTATGTTTTAAGACAGGAACTCTCATTCTATCTATCTGGAGCTTCCCATTTTGGCTATACTGCCTGGCCAACAAGATCTGCCAGTCTTAGCCTCCTCCCACAGTACTAGAGATACAGATCTGCACTACTAAACCTGGTTTTATTTGTTTGTTTGTTTTTAATGAGTTCTGCTTTACCCGCTAAGCTATCTTCCTTGACCCAAGTTCTGGTTTTATCTTGGATTTTATATCCGTAACCAACAGATGTAGGAGACAGAATGGATATGTGTGTATGTGTGTGAATTCATGTTTTTTCACACACACACACACACACACACACACACACACACTAATTAGGTGTAGGGTTGTCCTAAGTTGTTTGGCCATAGACAAGGTTAAGGTAAATTCTTTCCTCTCAGTTTTTGTTTTATTTTTAACTCAAGAGATGGATCAGACCCTCTAAGGCATACAAAATCTATGTGGACAAAGTTATGTAGGATCATAAGAAAAGAAATTTTTGTTTAAAAAAAAAAAAAACCATGAAAACATTCTGCAGCAAATCTAAAATACTGAGATTCCCAAACAAAATAAAGGCACAATGTTTGTCTGCTCAGGCTTACAGAACACCATTTAGCCACAGAATAATTCCTGAATCACACATAAGTGTAAGACAAACAAACTGGCGACATAACAAGAGTGTTCCACATAAGTCTAGCTGTGATTGAGTTTTCTTTGCTGAAATATTTATTTGGAGTTTATTGGGTAGAAAATATGTAGTGAGTGTGAATAGAACATGACTCTTCTTGAGGCCACAAATGGCTGAGTGGGACATAAAGACAATAGGTGCACCTCATGAAGAAGCTGGTAGGCAATTAATTAGCTTAATTAAAGGGGAGGGGTGTCTACCATCATTACAGATGAACTCATCTATGCCAGAAGTATAGGGAAAACTTCACAGATTCTTTTTGGTGGAAACATTTGGCAAAAATATTGAGAAAAGAAAACTTTACTGTTTCTGAAGAGGGAATCATACCATAAAAAGATGAAAGGCCCAGCTAATTACAGGATATCTGTAGAAAGGGCTAGCTTTGTATTTTAGAACTTCTTTCCCTCCAGAGGGAAGACTAATATAAAGGCGATGGTATTCTGTGGTAAATAAGTATGGGGTGGGAAACAAAGAATTGAATCTATTGTGTAATATCATACCATGAAGATTATTAAAGGGGAGTTCAATTTATACTTGTTTTTATAAGTATGCCAAGAGGGAACTAGAAAACTCTGAAATCCATATGATAAAAGCCACAAAGTCATGCATATCTCTGTGTGTAAAATGTTCCAGACCTTTTATTAAAAATTCCTCAGCTATTGTCTACTGGAGGAGTAAATAATGCACACTTTGGAATTTCATTTTATATTTACTGTTAATGACGCCAACATCCTCCACATTTTTAAAGATTTCCTTTTCAGTTTTCCTTTGGCCCCTCTGGCTTTTCCCTTCAGTGGTATGTTTGTTCCATCTCTTTCTCTGAATTTTTCAGATTCTTCAGCCTCTCCCTAACAGTAAATTAAAGGAAGAGAGGTTGGTGTACTGTAATCTGGATCACTCTCGGATCACCCATGTGATGCTGCTATTAATGGCACCGAAGGCCAGACCAATGATAGGTACCCAGAGGCTAGAAGCACTTCCAGCCAGTTAGCAAGCCTTTTAGAGATGCTCTCTGAAGAGTTAGGCCTGGACTGGTGTGTAGAGCGATGTTGGTCTCTTTGCTTCTTCTTGCAGTAACAAACACTTGGAATAACCAGGGAGGGCAATTGTCTGTCTTCTAAAACTGAAAAAGCTGAAGGAACATAAAATGTGGGCTTTCTCAATCTGAAGATTTCAGTTGAGATTTTGGAAAAAACCCCTCTCTCTCTCTCTCTCTCTCTCTCTCTCTCTCTCTCTCTCTCCCTCCCTCCCTCCCTCCCTCCCTCCCTCCCCTCTGTATGTTTATGTGTGTGAGAGAGACACACATAAAGAGAGAGACAGAGACAGAGACAGAGAGTATATGTGTGTAAGAGAGAGAAAATAGAGACCCAAAGACATTGTGTTTGTGTATGTGAGGGAAACAGACATACACATACATATAGAGATAGATAGGTAAACAGACAGACAGACAGACAGACAGACAGACAGACAGGTAGATAGATAGATAGAAAGAAAGAAAGAAAGAAAGAAAGAAAGAAAGAAAGAAAGAAAGAACGAACAAGCAAGCACACATCACTGCCTAGAGCTTGCTAAGTAGGTGTGATGGTTTGTATATTCTTGGACCAGAGAGTGGCACCATTTGGAGTTGTGGCCTTGTTGGAATAGGTGTGACCTGGTTGGAGTAGGTGTGTCACTGTGGGTGTGGGCTTAATACTCTCACCCTAGGTCAGTCTTCCACTATGAAGATGTAGAACTCTCAGCTCTGCCTGTGCCATGCCTGCCTGGATACTGCCATGCTCCCACCTTGATGATAATGGACTGAACCTCTGAACCTGTAAGCCAGCCCCAATTAAATGTTTTGTTTTTTTTTTATAAGACTTGCCTTGGTCATGGTGTCTGTTCACAGCAGTAAAACCCCAATTAAAACAGTAGGCTAGTGGGATCTGCCTTTTTCAACTTCTGCAGAGATGGGGTGACAAGCTCTTCCCCATGCTTGAATTTTTTAATGTGGTCTCTAGGGATAGAAATCAGGTCCCTGTGCTTACAAAGCAGGAACTTCCCTGGCTGATCCACCCCTCAACCCATTAAACATTCTTTATCAAGAGTAGTCATGGTGGTCATTGCCTACTTGTATGATGTCACTTACACTGTCATATACCTAAATGAGACTTAGGTCCTCAGAGACCCAGGCAATCTGATATCTGAGTCTCCCAGGACTGTTCTTTATCCAGTCCATCCCCCTTGTGACCATCTGCCATCGTCCATTGCTGAGGAGCATCTCACAGGCAGAAATAAGTTCTCAAACCAAGGAGGGAAGCACATGCTTACAATCCCATCACTGGGGAGGCTGAGGCATGAGGACAGTGAGTTTGAGGCCAGCCTGGGATTCATAATGAGCCCTCATCAGGAAAACCAAACAAAGGAAGGAAGGCATTTCTTCTCTGACTGAGCTGGGAGTCTCCCAATTGGTGCTTTGCAAGATGTGCGTCATTGTAGTTGCAGGTCAATGGTACCATGCTCTCTATTTCCACACTTGTTGCTGGTTCCTTCCATCTCTCCCAAACTAGAGCTGTGTCAGCTGCCATTTAGTATCATGCTTATAACGTTGGTTTTCTTAACATTGAAAGTTAATTGTTCTATGACTCTGGAAAAATCATGAAGGACCAAAAGAATGGGTAGAGTTTTCTGACCTGTTTCTTATGAGTCTTGCTTGGATCTTTGCAGTGGTTTGGAGAATTCCCTAAGCTCTGTGACTGTGCATGATTCAGGTTGCCTTGCTCCTTCCTGCAGAGTCTGGAGCTGCTCCATTGTGATTCTCAGTCATTCCACCCATCAAGCATGGGAAAGACCATCCCGGTTAGCCATGCTGTGTGTAGGGTGCTTTGAGATGGGCATGAATACAGCAGAGCTCTTGTCCCGGAGTCTTGGATGAAAAGGCACGATGTTCAAACACCTGTCCATGGTACTGTTGTTTCTGAACAAAGCAATAGAAGTAGAAGTTTCTATTAAAGACAGGGTTAGAGACATTAAAGGCAAAATGTTTCTGAGATATCTCTCCATAGCTTTATAGTGCATGAGTTTTTTCGATCCAGTAACAATGGTAACAGCAGCAACAGATGATTATAGGTACTTAGCCCAAGCCCAGGCTGTGCTCTGTACAAAGTGCCTTGCATATATTCTGTAATTGAATTCTCACAATTCTCTATACAAGAGGGTTTTTTTTTTTTTATTTTATTGATGAAGAACCCAGAACACGGAGGTCATGTGCCCCTTTGTCCCATCCACTTCATGGCTGGTAAGTGGAGATAATTGCTTTGAGCTGTGGCTGGTTAGCATTTAAAGACCAGCCCTTCAGACATGCTCCATTATATTTGTCTCCCCTTCTTTAAGGACAAAGCCATTTTTGTCAGGAAAAAGCAACATGTCAAAAAGTGGCTTGATTCTGTCATGTATAAGAAACAAAATTTTTGATTTTTTTTTTTTTACCAATTAATCATTAACTTAAAAGGCAAGTATTATATCCTTATTATGTGACTGAGAAACTTGGGATCCCTGATAGGTCACAGTAGTAAGAGGGGCAGTCTGCTGATAGGACTGCTGGTAGCCTTCTGATTGTACACTCATCTGTGTGGGGAGGGATCCTCTGGGAACCTCAGAAAGACATTTCCTGTCCCATATTACCACCATTACGTCATGGTTTCTCTCTACCCATCCAAAAGGGTGTAATGATACCACCCTGGTAAGTGGAACAATAAATGACCAAGAAGATAGCAAACTTGAATTCGCTGAGGGGTGTCTTTCCTGGAGGCTGTGTGGAAAGCACACTGGCTATTACCTTCCCCTCCCTCCGAACCCATGGCCATCAGGGATATTTGATAATGCCTGGAGTCATTTTCTCTGTGGTTATAAACGGGCTGGATGGCTGCTACTGGCTGTGGTGAGTAAAGGCAGGAGTGAGATAAGAGGTATGGGCATGTGCTGCTAACATCCTCCCGTGAACAGGATTGTTTTCAACAAAGAATTACTTGGTCCATGAAATGTGGCTTTAAAGCTATCTTCTGTCATTATAATATGGACGTTCTTCCTTTCTGTACATATATTTTTTATATATAACTTTATGATATATAACTATATATTTATACTACAAGAATATAAGAATTAGACCTTGGAAACGGGCAAGATTTCTAAACCACATATACAAGTTGTAGGGCCACTGAAGCAAGGGACAGGCCTTACTTATTTATTTGAACACAGTTTTCTCTAAAAATCACTTCTCCCATTCCCCAAAAGACTATAGAACATCAGAAATTAAAAAAAAAATAGGTATTTAAAAATGATTTTTATACCACAATTAATAAAATATCAGCCAGGGTTCTGTTTTCAGAACAAATTGGAATGGTGCAGCTATGTTTTGCAGGCTGTGAAGTTAGCGTCAAACAGATGGGCATGGACAAGATGGAAACAAATTCCTGTAAACTGTAAGAAATATGAAATGAGGTTAATGTAAACCTTCACTTTAGAGGCTCCCTTCCAAGACTTTGAGCATTATTCTGCTTTAAGACAATTCTACTCACGTCATTCACACTTCTTTCTCTTTGCTCTGGGTTGTGGGGACACATATAGATAACCGACAGTTGTCCATTTTTGTTCCCAAGCACCCCAAGCCACACACTGGGAAGAAAAGTGTTCCTGCTTTGAGTTTTGGATTTAGCTGAGCCTCACTTCTGCTCGCAGACTTATGGTGTCTCTTAAGACTCTGCAGTGGCAACCAGACAATCCATTCCTTCTGTGTCCAGGCCTTCGCTTCAGCCTTCTCCTCAAGCGTGCTCTCTCTGCAGAGACAAGGCTCCTCAGATGAAGTCATCCCAGAATCGCTCCCTAAGCTTCAGCAGGCAGGAACATGCGCAGTTGAGGAATAAGAGAGGCAGTCTCTGCCTCGTGGAGCTTATAGCCCTGCACAGGGGCAGAAGGGACGTAGCTCACAGTCCCACAGATGCCTGTTGAATGGATGTGATGGGGGTGAGGGGAGATCACAGTCTGGGGGACTGTGACAAGGTCCCGTGTCACTGAGAAGGGGATGGAGAATGGTGGGTGAGGTTCGTTCTTTCAGTGTGGAGCATGTGCACCCAGATGGGCAGGTTCAATGAGTGTCCCAGGGAGCATGTGTTCGGGGCAGCACAGCGCATCCTGGAGCTCCCCCAATTGCTTTCATTTAAACATACATACTTCAAGACCTCAGAACCCTTTTGTCTCCTGCTACTGCTGGCCGCCTTTTCTCTTTTTCACTTATAAGAGAGGGAAGATTACGTTTGTTAACGCTCACTCTAGGCTTGTATGACTTTTAAGTTATTTCTCTTTCTGCTGTTAGTGTCAAATTTCTTCTGGGTGGGATCCAGGAGCCCCAGACGATGTCTTGATTCCTCTGGAAGGTTTTCTGGCTATTGCCGCATTATTGTCCCTCTTTCATATGGAAAAAGATGGAAATTTGGATCACATGGTAATGTCACACCGGGCTTTCCAACTGGTATATATAATTTACCCCAGTTACACTGAAAGGATGAAAGTCTGTCATCTTCACGTCTCACTCCATGTCAATTATTTTGAGTGCTAAAGAGAGTCATATTCTCCCTCCCCCATACTGTCTACCTACTATCTTCACTGAGCAGGGCTGTGGGTGGATCTGTCTGTCTGTGCTTCTTAAAATAAGGCACATTCTCATTTGGACTTCTTAAACAATTCTGGTGGGGGTGGCGGCAGCATTATAACAGAAGGCTAAGACATGCTCTGGGCAACTATCTGATTATAAATATTATTTTGACTGGAAAATAAAAGGGATAGAACCATAAGACAACCTTGGGGGCAGGGAAATGACTCACTCATCATAGCTTGCCATACAACCTTACAGACCTGAGTTCAGGACCCCAGCATCCATGGTACAAGGAGAAGAGGGTGATCCCAGGAGAGACTGGCAAATTATCTCTTACTTAAGATGGGGTCCAGAGCTTTCCCAAGCATTCAAAATGTGTTAAATCAGGCTCAATTCAAATCGCCACACCTGTCTCTCAGTACTCCTAAGAGTACAGATTTTTAAATGGACCTCGTCCATCTTTTTGAAATGTGATCTAGCTTACAATTTTGTATCCAACTCAAAACCAAACCAAACAAACAAGCAATAAAAACAACAAGATAGAAATGCCTCAAAATCTAGAATTCATGAAGGATTAATAAAATCTAAACATTTCTAACAACCTTGCACAGTAAAGAGTGCATGTGGAGGTAAGTATAAACAATACTCCAGAAAACACATCCTATTCACTGATTCATATTAGAATGTGTTTACTTCTCCGGTATATGAGGATGACTGACTCTGAGGAGAAAAGGATCTACAGCTCAGCAGAAGTGGGCGTGAGAGGGCTGTCAATCACACTGAAACGTGAGAGTCTCAGCTTCACTCTGAGGAAGAGCTACACTGAGTTGCCGCTTTCTTCATATCATCCTGGGAAAAACCAAAGTGCCCCATCACTAATCCTCTGGTAAGCTTGTTGGGAAGCGGACACTCCATTTACTTCCTTGCAGATACAAAAATGGCTAACCTCCTGTGGAATTCAACAGTTCCAACTGCCAGTACAGACCCTTTCCATCCGAGCAACCTACCTTTGTGAATTTTTCTTACCCAGTTTGACTTGCTTTCCTAGAAGTTGTAATCATATTTTTTTCCAGTAGATATATCTCAGGCAACACAGGTTGAACCCAAACTTACTATGTAGCCAAGGATGACCTTGAGTGCCTGATCCTCTTGCCTCTCCTCTACCTCTAAAATGCTGGGATCACAGGCTTGAATTGCTGTACCAGATTATATTCTGATCTTCTATTTTCCCCATATCAGTTTGTATAAGCTACATGAAGAATTTGTCCAGTTTAAACAAGACATCAAGCACTATTAGCATAGAGTTGTGTATTTTTGCATCTTCGTTTTAATATAATGCTGTATTATCTTTCATCCTTGATATTGGTGATTTATATTCTCTTTGTTATTTAATGGTCTTTCTAGTATTTTATCAGTTTTATTTATAAAATAAGCCCTTTGTCTTGACAAATAAGGCAATTTGAAAAACTCAACATCGCTATTAATTAGGAAACACACACACACAAACACACACACACACACACACACACACACGCACAATAAGATGCAATTACATACTAGCATGACAATTTTATGAGTTGAAAATATCAAATATTAGTAAGGATGAGGCTCAGCTGGACTGAAAGATATTAATGATGGGAATGCAAATTGACATCCCCATTTTGGAAGAGTGTCCACTTCTTATAAAGCTTAACACAGGCATACTATGCAATCTAATAGTACCACTCCTGGGTATTTAAGCAAACAGAAAATCGGCACAGGTCCACATGAATGCCTGTGTGATGCCAGCCTTGGTTGTTAACTTGACTACATCTGGAATCAACTAAAACCCAAACGGCTGGGCGTGCTTGTGAGGAATTTCTTGACTGGATCATTTGAGGTGGGAGACTCACCCTAAATCTGGGCCTCCTACCTGGTGGCCACCCCTAGAAAAGGACATGGCAAAAGGAAACTTTTGCTTTTGTCTGCTTCTCCTCACTCTCACTGGTAAGTTCATCTAGCCTGTAGCTGAGACATGCTCTTCTGGGATTTGGACCTACTTCTTCAGGACTGGAAGGTAGACTGAAGACCAGCTGAGATACCCAGCCTTGTGGATGGAACAATTACTAGATTTTGGCCTTTCCATCGAGAGATAGCCACTGTTGGATTAACCAGACTAGAGGCTATAAGTCACTTCAATAAATACCTTTCATGTATGTATGTATGTATATACACACATTCTATCAGTTTTATTCCTTTAGAGAACCCCAACTAATATGGCCTGGTTTTTTAGGGTAAGGTGGGGGAATATGTTCAAGGTATATTTGTGAAAAAAAATAACCTTATGTAACTATGTATAACCTAAAAATATGTTATTTTCATTAACATAATAAAATATATATCCATATAAGACAACATTTTTGACAGACCATTACATTGAGAAATAGTAGTGTTACTTTGTTCAAGGTTTTAAAGACATTTTAGACAAGACAAGGCAATCAAACCAAATGAGTTACTGAAATGGTAGCCTGTATGAAAATGTTCACAGTGTATTATTCATAAGGTCTTAAACCCAAGACTAATGTTTACCACCTAGTGACTAGATGAGCAAATTGTTGGACATCCATTGCCCTAATTTGCTCCTCTACTAATGTGTTAAAACACTGACCTAGTTCAATTAGTAGGAGGAAAGGGTTCAATTCACTTACAGATTCCAGTCCGTCATAGAGGGAAGCCAAAGGTAGGGTCAGAGGCGGGCGCAGAGGCAGAGGCTGGCGCAGAGGCAGAGGCCACAGAGGAATACCACTTTATTATCTTGCTTCCCATCATTTGATTATATTGCTTTCTTATATTACCTGGAACTTCTCGAACAAGAGTGGCACCACCCAAAATGGGCTGGGCCTACCCATATCAATCATTAATTAAGAAAATATCCCTCAGTTGCGTTTATAGGCCGAGAGAACAGAGTTGAGGGAAGCAACTCCTCAATCAATACTCTTTCTTGTCATCTCATTTTGGCTTTCTTTCATAACTTTCTTGCTGTTTAACTTTGAGATAGGATTTTGGGCAGCCCAGGCTAGCTTTGTGTTCTTCTTTTTTAAAGCCAAGACTGGACTTGAACACCTGATCTTGTTTCTGTTTTCTGAGAACTCAGAATATAGGCAGAGTATTTTAAAAGCTATTTATTTACCTTCCAGTTGCTGATTTTATAAAGATTTTGTTGTTTCTATTTTGCTCTGTGTTTTGAGACAAAGTCTTGCTGTGTAGCTCACACTGGCCTGAAACTAGGATTAGAAGCTTAGGCCATCATACCTAGTGGTATTTGAAAGTATAGGGTGCACATGTGCAAGGAAGTGTGTGCTTGTAGAGGCTAAAGATCAAACTCCGGTGTCAATCATCAGAAGCTGCCCACCCCATTTTTTGAGATAGTATCTCTCATTGGCTTAAAGCTTGCCAACTAAGCTATTTTGGCTGGTCAATGTTTTCTGTTGATTCACCTATCCCTGCCTCCCCTAAACAAGGCTTATAATCACTCCACTACTCCTAAATTCTATGTGGGCTCTGGGCATGGAATTCAGATTTTCATGCCTTGGCATCTTCTTCATATTCCTTCATGCTTCATGCAACAAAGTTAATCAGTAAGCCCCACCTGCTCCCAAAACAGGTAACTTTCTGGAATGCTGAGAGTTGTAGTTCTTGGAAAATAACAATGTTACATGGGAAATGTGGTGGCTTCATAGTTCTGTCCTTAAAATTCCCCTACAACATGTATTACCACTCACTGGAAACCCAGGGGTGGACCTGACCAGAGCCCATTTTTTTCTGGTAAGTATTTAATTAAAGCTTCCTTCAAATTTGGCTCAAAACTGAGGAACTGGTTTTTCTCTTGCGAACCTCAGGGTTAACACTGATCTGTCTCCTCAGACCCTCATTATGGCTTCTTAAGGTAGAAATAGATTGTTCATTTTTAAGCTTTTTAATGCTAATGTAAACATTTAAATTCATTAATTCTATTCTCTGCTGCTTTAGTTACATTTTCACCATCTTTATTTTGGAATGGTTCCTAATTTCCTCTATAATGTCTTCCTTATTCCATGTGTTATTTAAAAGAGCACTGCTTAGTTCTAAAATACTTTGGGATCTTCTAGCTATTGTTGGCCATTGAGTTCTAATTTGATTCCATTGTAACAGGGAATATGTTATGAATGGTTTCAATCTTTTGAAATTATATTAAACAGTGTAGGGTATATCCTGGTGTAACATCTCCACCATACACACCTGAAAAGAATGTATTTCTGCAATGGTTCATCTTGTCTATAAATACTGTATAGATCAAGGTGATTAATAGTGTTTGAATATTCTATATAATTATTTGCTCTATCCATTGTTGTCTGCTTGCCTGTGTGCTTTGTCAATTACTGAGAGCGAGCTTAAGATTTCCAACTTTACTTATAAATTTGCTCAATTTTTCTTTACTGCTAGAAGCATTCGTTTCCTTTGTTTTGAACTTAATGTTAACACACATGTAAACCTGCTGTGTCCTCTGGGAGAGAGGACCCTTTAGTCTTTCTGAAATGCCGGACCTCCCTGATAGCACACCCTGTTGAATCATCTCTGACACACTGCAGCCACACTTCCTTCCTTAAGTGCATAACTTACACAGTAGGTTTTTTTCTAACTGTTGTGCTTTTAACACTACTCTAGGAGTAAAGCATACGTATTGCAGACCACAGTTTCACTTATAGCTGCTTTTTAAAAATCACTGCCTTTCCAATGCCCTACCTATTTGGTTTTTGCGTAATTATTGAAAAGGTTGTACATATGTCTATTACCTTATCATTCTTTTTTCCCCGTCTTTCTCTCTCTCTTCTTCTACTTCTTCTTTCCTATTTCCTGTTGGCCTAATCAAATATTTTTAACATTCATTTAACTCCCCTATTCACTCTTCAGCCTTTCCTCTGGGAACTAGAATGTATACTATTTATTAGTGGCCACCTATTGAGAATTAATATTATATCATCCCATACTAAATACCTAGAAAACTCCTATTCCCACCATGCCTTTGATACTCTTGTTGTAATATAGCATCCACCTGACATGAGAGCCATGCCGACTAATTATTGGAAGCATGGATGACAGGTTAGGGTATTGTAACCTCAAGCAGGTTAGCACATTAGAGGTTTGAGCAGAGCACACCTCGTCCCTTCCCTAAGCTTAAGGTTAGAGGCATTTTTAAGGTTTTGCTGAGATAAACGATCATTTCCAATTACACACTCACTTGGGATCTCCGGGGTGCAGCTATAGCCAACTATGTTGGAGGATGAGCTTAGAGGAAGACCTTTGCAAGTTATAGAAAAACAAGCCAAACTGGCTTAAGACGGAAACACATTGAAAATGGCAGTTTCTTAAGGGAGAAAGGTGGGCGATCAAACAATGCTTCTCTCTCCACCTTTCTTTTGCTTCTTTCATTTCTGCTCCTCACTGCCGCTCTCTGAGCTGGCTTACCCTCCCTACAGGACAGGAGGGGTGTTTTTCTGCACACTTTTAACTTACATTATTCTCCCCCCCCCCCCCCGGGAAAATGGCTAGATTCTGATTGGCTGAGCTTTGGTCACATGCTCATCCCTGAGCTAATCATGGTGCATCTAGAAGTGTACGGAGGTTGGTCAAAACTTAGTCATAGTCTTACTGGACAGTGAGGCAAGAGCAGACCTTCCCAGAAGAATCTCCTGTAATAGATGTCTGCACAGATGAGTCTGGAAAAAGCATATGGAAAGAACACAGTAGCCTACACTAACTGGCCAATGAGGCTACTCCAATCTCTTTTGAAGTCCTGGTTCCATGTATCTTCTATGGGACTTTAGCCTAATCATGTCCTTTAATATATACTTCTGCTATATACCTCCTCTTTGAGTTGTCTTGTGTCTCTGACCTTGAACTCAATATGAATGTCTCCAAAGAGTGGGATGAAAAAAATTAATAAATATTTAATAATGCAAATCTGACATAGTAGTGAATATGAGCTAGTTCAAATTACCTATTCCATCATTGAGAGATATCAAATACATGCCAGTGTTGGAAAAATGCAACTCGAAAAGGATTATAGACTGGATTATACCAGTTGAATAAAATTTTAAAACATGAACTAAAAATTTTAAAATGTAGGTTAAAATCTAGGATTTTATCCACTGCTATGAAGACACAGTAGAAATTGGATGGGGGAAGGATATGTAGGGCTTTAACTCTATCTGTAACATTTAGTTTCTAAAAACTCTAAAAAATGTAGAGTTGGTGAGATGCTTCAGGTAACATAAACATGCTTGCTGCTAAACCTTAAAACCTGAGTTTGATCCTGGGGACCAACATGGTAGGAGGAGAGAACTGACTCCTGCAAGCTGGCCTGTGCCCACCCTTACACTCATGCGTATGCACAGGCACGCATGTGAATACCCACTAAATAAATACCGTAAACTTCACAATGTGAGGTATACGTGTTAATCTATTATTGCTGGAGATAAGTGTCAAGGGTATGGGTACTTGCTGTACTATAATCTCAGCTTTCCTGTATGTTTAAAATATTTCAAAACAGCATCAAAAGCTATGACTTTATTATCGTTCACCCACCTTAGAACACCATACAAATATCTCATTCGATCTGCATTAGTTATCTCCTGAATGGCTTAGTTTCTTGTCACAGGGGCCTCTGCATAGGGTTGCTTATTCTCTCAAACATAGCCACTGGTGAGTGATTCAAAAGAAAAGGGAAGAGGGAATTTGCAGTGTCACCTGAAGTCTGTTGACCAGAAGGAGCTCAGCAAGCATATCTCCTGCTCCAGGGGAGGAGAGTTAGCCTGTAATGTTTGAAGGAAAGGTTATCAAAGTACTTATATACAAATTTTCAAATCATCACACTGAGTGTTTCATTTATTACGATTCCTTTTTTTAAAAAGTAGTTTGAGTTTCACAGCACATTTGGCAGGAAAGTACAGCTGTATTTTATATATCCTTGGGTCTAGTATCTTCCTTTATCAACTTCTATTGCCAGAGTGGTGAATTACATACCTTGAAATGTCATAATTACCCAGAGTCTGCAATTTACTCTAGGCTGCACTCTTTGCACATTGTATGCTCTTGAAAGTATGTATAATGATATGTATGCCTCTACAGTATCGGGTAGAGCATCTTTACTGCCCTGTCCTAGTCTCTAGAAAGTGATGATGTTTTGGCTCTCTCCACAGTTGCTTTTCTTCCAGAATGGGATATGGCTGAAATATTATGGCATGTAATCTTCCAGAGAGGATTCTTCCATTTAGCGAGAGACATTTAAGTTTTGAAAAATCTCAGGTTTCATTCTCCGCAATTCACAGATAAGGAGATGAAGACACAAGGAGCTTGCTCTACTTCAAATACAGGAAGTACCCCATCCCAGAAACAACCCCAGGCAATCTGGTTCTGGGATCTGTGCTCTTAGCCTCTGATTCACTGCATCTGATTAATCGTGGATTGAAGACAGTACCTGGCTAAGAGTATAGCTAGGTGCATGCAGCTTCTAGAAAACATAAGAAAACCACATTCAGCACAGCATACACTGTGAACTCAAGGCTCTCAACTATAGGTGGAGACTGGCAGGCATCTTGGTGAAGATCAGGAGAAGGAATAGCCAAACAGAAGGAACAGTGTAAACGAAGAACCCAGAAAGTCTGAGTCACTGCACATGGGTTAGTAGGAGCTGGCTCTAGACTGTGGGAGGAAGTGCAGTAACAGAGGGTAGGAATGCTGACCCAGGGTAGATGAAAGTCCAGAAGGATTTCTAGGAAGCTCGTGACGTCTCAGAGCTGAGCATGGAGGAGGAGGAGGAGGAGGAGGAGGAGGCAGGCAGATCTGAGGGAGAAGCCTGGGTTTCAGGGACTAATGTGGGGACAGTCAAGTTAAAGAAAGGGAAGGAGTATGTGGGCTGAGCAGGGAGATGGACAATCACTTAGCAGTTTTTGCTTTTGCCTACTTGAGTTCTTATCACAGAAATCTGGGGCACACACCCTAGGGCCCATTTTATAGGAAAGGCAGTGAAACTTTCGTCCTGCCTTCAGCCTGGTTCCTAGTGGTGAATCCCTTTGCTCTAGAAGGGAAAGATAATGATTGTCAACTCTTGGCACTTCCCAACTTGCACAGTTTTTGAGAACTTCCCTGTAGCAGTGACCTAAAAAAAAATCTTCCTAGGTGCCAAAAATAGAACAGTGAAATCACTCATTATTAGATGGTTCTTGTCTTCAAAAGTCTACAGATAGATTCCTGGAACGGTGGCATAGGGAAGAAAATAGCTTCAGCTGTTGTAAAAACACACAAGGTTGTTAGAAGTGGCTCATGTCAGGTTTACCCAGATGAGGCCCCCAGGAAACTGTAGGACACCACGGGAGAAGCAATGCTTTCCAGAAGTCTCATTGTCACAATCAGCTTCCAGTGGGGTCCAGCTGGAGTCCAAACCCCATGAGGAGGTCTAGGATAGGGGTTTGCCTTGAACTGCTTACAGCTTCTGTGATCGTTTCAATGAAATGTATCCTATAGTCAGGACCTTCAAATTGTTGGTCACTAGTTGGTGGTTGTTTGGGGAGACTTAGGAGGTATGTCCTTGCTGGAGGAAGTGAGTTACTAGGGGGTGGATTTTGAAGTTTTCAAAGACTCACATTAATTCTAGTTCTCTCAGTCTTTCTGTCTTTCAGATCTCTGTGTGTCTGTCTGTCTGTCTGTCTGTCTGTCTGTCTGTGTTTCCTGCTTATGGATCAAGATGCAAGTTCTCAACCGTTCCTGCTGCCATGACTGGTGCCTGCTGCCCCACTTTCCCACCACGACGATGAGGGTCTCTTATCCCTCTGGAATCACGAGCTCTACACCGATGCTTCCTTTTATAGGCTGCTGTGGCCTTGGCATTTTATCATAGCAGTGGCAAAGTAACTCAGGCTGCCTCGAAGAAAGTAACAGCAGGGACCGGTAAAACCCTGAGTCATATTCCCAGCATCAAATTCCTGTCAGTTTGTCTGTCAATGCCACACAGGAGCCAGCTAGATAGACTTTGATGAAAGCAAGTTAGAGGGTATATTTGAGATAATGTTACATTAAAAAGTGGGCTCTCTGGAGTACACTAGAATTAACTTTGGCAGACCGTTGGAGAGCATTCCAAATGGTGGTCTCCCAGGGCAGCTGAAACTGAGTAGACCCAGTCCACTCAGATTGCCAGTTTGGAGAAGCTGGCAAAGCAGTGATGTTAAGAATGTCTAATGCTTGCTGCATATGCACTGTGCATTAGGATAAAATAGCCAGAGACCAGAAAAGTTACCTTTATGCATGAGGGAGGTTACTGGAGAAAGACACACCCAAATGATCAGGTTAGTAATGATCTAGTGCTTCTCATGGGGCTAGAACTATAAATATGGGGATGAATATCAGGAGAAATGTATGTATTTCACTATGTTTGATAACTCTTTTGAGGAATGTTGAAGAGACCCACTAGATGTTCACAATATAGAAAGGGAAACTGAGGCAAGTAATCACTCACTAACTTGTGCTAGCTTGTCATGTTATGACATGGGAAAAAAAAAAGCCTCAAAATCAAACAGCTACATGGAATGACAAAGGGAATATGTGTGGTTTATGTATTTGAAAGGGATTTAATAAGCTGAAAAGCATTATGTATGCTTATTCAATCAATGAATTGTTCTTAAAAGCAGGAAGATGAAGACCAGGGAGACACCGTAGCATGTAAAGGTGATTGTCGCCAAGCCTAATGACCTCAGTTTGATGCCCAGGACCCAACTATTGAGAGTTGTCTTCTGACCATATATGCCCTGTGGCACATGCATGTGTATGTACCTACCCTTATACCAAATAAATAGTTGTAAAAATATTAAAATGATATCAATCTGACATTATCATTAGAAAGTCTGAGTTACAAGAATTCATTCATGTGAGCAGGGACTCAAGGTTTGTCCTTGGATTCTTTCTTCTCCTTTCTGCCCTGCCTTAGCATCTCTTCCCAGAGAGTCCTGGCTTCTATGATTCTAGCCTTCAGCCTAAATTTCAGCTCTAATCATATTGATTTTCTGCTGAGCAATTTTAATTGCTCATTATCTTCAGAGTCAAATCCAAAATCCTCAGAAAGTTTTGGGCTCACACCATTGTCAGGTCATAGCTGATATACACTGATTTCATATGAAGGATGATTCAAATATTTAAATACAATTTAGTAAATTAAAAGCCTAGAAACAAAAAAAATTATTTGAATAAAAATATTTAGGTCCAGATAGGCACCTATACTGTTCTTGCAGAGGTCTGGTCACAACATACACATTGTGTGGCTTATAACCCCTTCTAAGTCCAGGGGATATGATGCCCTCTTTGGTACTCTGAGGGCATCTGCCCTCACCCACACCCACACCCACACCTACACCCACACCTATATACACACAATTAAAAATAAAATAAATTTTTAGCAAGTGAATAAAATTAATTATTTGTGTTTTGTTGTTGTTGTTGTTGTTGTTGTTGTTTTGGTTTTTTGGTTTTTTTTTTTGTAAGTCAAAGTCTCATTTATTCCAGGCTGGCCTTAAACTCTTTAGATAGCTGAGGATGGTCTTGACTTCTGATCCTCCTGATGTTGTCTCCTGAGTATTGAGTGTTGGGATTACAGGTGGTATCCTTGGTACTCAGTTTCAAGAGTGCTAGAAAGTGAGCCAAGGACTTCCTGCAAGCTAGGCACCAAGCTATATCTCCAGCCCCACAAATTAAGATAGTCCTTCAACTCCTACATGTTTGAGGTATACACCATAGTTTAGAAAGAACATTTAAACACATGTCACTAATGGTACCCATGAAAGGCAATGAAACAGGTATGATCATTTTAAAAAATAAATTTATAGCTTTAGCATATTTACATTAAACATTCTACTACATTAAAACTGAAAGACTGTAAGAGTTCCAAGCACTCTATTCCTAGTCTCCCCTGTTACAATATCATCATCATATATCAATAATATTAATAAATACAAACACTATTGATATAATATCAATAGTTACATTAATATGGTACATTTGACATATTAATGATCTAATATGCACAACTAACATTAGCAGAAGCTCATACATTACTATTTAGATTTTCTTGTTTCTTTACCTAGTGTTCCTTCTCTATCTATCTTGAAAGTCATACTGCATTTAGTTGTCATGTCTACTTGGACATCACTTGGCTATGACAGTTTTCAGACTTCCTCTTCTTCCACGATTTTGAGAGTTGCCTAGGCCTTTTGTAGACCAACCCTCAGTATTTCTCTTCTGCTTTCCTCGTGCTCATACTGAGGTCAGATATTTTAGGCAGACTACGGAGAGAGTTCTTTCACCAGGCAGCTGCCATCAGTACTTCTAACATGGATCTTCACTGATGGTATTAGTGAAGATCATTGGTTGACTTACCTGTAGCTACCATGACCTATTTGTCTTTGAAAGTCCCTAGGTATAGCCATACTTAGGAGTGTGGATTTATCTCTTTGACAACATGAACTATTTACAGTTCTGCATGGGAACATTGTCTTCCTTTACTTGTTTACTATCTCATGATTTAGATATGCATGGATTGTGAAAGATATTTCATAGCTTGGAATATTTTATACTACTTGATTGAAACTATTAGAATTTTGGCCATAGGAATTTATTAACTTTGGTTTTGGTGTGCCCTTAGCAGATTCATCTTGTATACCATTATCTCAATCCTAGGAAGACCTGTTTCTGCTGGGAACCCTGGTCTTTTTTGTTGGAGAATTATCTTTAGAAACCAAGATCTGAGCTGTGCATGGTGGAGCACGCCTTTAATCCCAGCACTCGGGAGGCAGAGGCAGGCGGATTTCTGAGTTC
>NC_034604.1:34613475-34617295 GCF_900095145.1 Mus pahari
AGGCCAGCCTGGTCTACAAAGTGAGTTCCAGGACAGCCAGAGCTATACAGAGAAACCCTGTCTCGAAAAAACCAAAAAAATAAATTTTTTTAAAAAAAAAGAAAAGAAACCAAGACCTAGGAGCTAAGACGGTGTCTCAATGGTTAAGAATGCATCATGCTCTTGGGGATGTCATTTGTAGCACCCACAAGGTGACTAAACAACCACCTGTAAGTTCAGTTCTGGGGGATCCACTGCCCCCCACAGATTCCTGCACATATGTGGTGGACATACATACACATACACACATACATTAAAAGGAAATGAGTATTAAAAAAGAGAAACCAAGGTTTATGCACTAATATGGTTTCTGATTCCAGAATATGAAGCCTGTATCCTCTCAGTTGGAAATAGAATCTTTCCATTTCATACTTGAGAATGTCAAGATTCCAAGAGCTTTTAGTCATTTTGGAAAGACCTCAAAAATTTCCAAGAATCTCACTACCTTTGAACAGTCCTCCCTCAACTTTCTGGATCAAGAAGTAGTTCTGGGTTCCTTCCTACGCACAGTCCTCTGTGCTGCCCCACTTTTCTCCCAGCAGAGTCAGTGCCTTCCCCTCACCCGCTCGTGCCCCCACTGTACTTCCTTAGTGACACCATGAAACATACATTACAGCTGGGCATGCTTAAGGAAGCTGGCAGGACTCTTCTGCTTTGTGCCGGTCACCTACCACACCTCCCAGGTACTCAACAAATGTTTGCTGACCCATTTGCACATGTGCAGACATCAATCTTGGCATGTGATGAGTAAGGGGATCCATGTAGCATCCTTCACCTCTTCCTATGTCTACCATGCCTCTTCCCATTTAGAGTTCTTGGAGACAGAACCACTGTCTCATCAAAGACATCTAGGCAAGAGTCAAAACACGACTGCACATTACTGTTAGCTGGGGTCTTGTTAGTATGTAGAACTCTTCCCACAACCTCCACTCTAGAAGTCTGAGCTCAGGGTGTCCGGGTTGGGGCTGAAGCTCTGTATTTAACATCTTCTTTTGTGTGAGTAAAGAGTCAATAATGCTGAAGTAGCATTCTGGAATTACATATTGATAATTTCTATACAACAGAGACTTGGCAATCTAACCTGGAATGACTGAACTATTAAAAAAGTTCTACTAGAACTCAAGTCTCATTCTATCATGTGCATTTAAGACAAACATACTTAAACTTAACCATGGGGAGAGAACAGTGCAGAAGGACCTCTTTTATAACCCCAAGCACTCTTTCCAAGGGTAAACTGGGCCAACCAAGCTTAAAAGTGACACTTTAGAGTTGGATAACTAGGCTTTCTGTCTGCTCTCTGTGCTCAGGGTTTATTTGAAGCTCCCTCATACTGTGTTGAGGTTCTGAGAAATCCCAGAGAACAAAGAACTCAGTTAACAGGGCCTGGGCTGTCAGTCATTGCACCTGTTCCAGATTGGCTTAGCAGGGAGGCCTGGTTCATCTTCTGCTGCCAAAGGAAACCTGTTTTCTAGTAACAATCTCTTTAGAAGTACATCTGTGGAAGAAATTCCCCCTGCTCCTGTCCTCCCTCTGTGGCTCCCTCCCTCCATCTATTCCTCTTTCCCATTCTACTCCCCTCTTCCTTCTTTCCCTTGTTTCTCTTCCCTTCCTCTGTCCCTTCCTTCCTCCCTTCTTTCCCCTCTCTGTCCCTATCCTTCCATCCTTCTCTTACTTCCTATACTCAGAAAACTCACTTATTTAACTAAGTCCACTGGTTAAATGGCATCAAACCTGACTCTTAGAACATTTCAAGTGAACTGTAATTGTTTTTGAGTGAGAGTTTCACTACAAAGACCAGGCTGTCCTTGAACTCACAGAGATGCCTGCTTCTGATACCCAGTGCTGGGATTAAAAGAATGGGACAGCCTGGTAAAAATGAATTATAATTGAAGGAATTCAAGTAGAGTGACACAAGGAAAATCCTGAAAAGAGTAAAAGAAATGTTGATAAGATGGGGTCTTTCAAGGTTAAGGCTTAGAGGAGAGCAAACTCATTACCAATGTGAATCCATTGCATCTGGTTGTTTCTGACTCCTCCTCCTCCTCCTCTTCTTCCTCCTCCTCCTCCTCCTCCTCTTCCTCCTCCTCCTCCTCTTCCTTCCCCTCCCCCCCTTCATTTTCTTCCTCTTCATCATCTCCTCCTCCTTCTCTCTTCCCTTCCCCCTTCCCCTTCATCTTCCTCTTCTCCTCCTCCTCCCCTCCCCCTACACTAGCTTATTTGGTTCTTTATTTTCCTAAACAGGATGGAGATTTCCCCTCAAAAGAGAAGTAAACAAACATGTTGGCTCCACCTCAAATGACCAACCTTAGAAAGTATTTATTTCTGTGATGATGATGCCAGCAGTGACAATAACAACAAAAAGTCAAATACTAGCTTTGCAGTTACATTGCACACACTGTCTTTTCTGGATAGCTTTGTTGTCAGTGTAATAGAAGCCAGGACCATCTGGGAAGAGGGAACTTCACTTGAGAAAACGCCTCCATCTGATTGGCCTGTAGTCAGTTTTCTTGATTAACAATAAATATGGTCGGGGCCATCCTTTTGTGGGTGGCGCCACCCTTGGGAAGGTAGGTGGTCCTGGGTTATATAAGAAAGCAGAATGAGTAAGCCACGAAGAGCAAGTCAGGAAGCAACATTCCTTAATGATCTCTGCTTTAGTCCCTGACTGTAGGTTCCTGCTTTGAGTTCCTGCCCTGACTTTCCATTATAATGGGCTATATGCTATAGGGTGAAATAAACCTTTTCTCCCCAAGTTAGTTTATGGCCCTGTATCTATCACAGCAGGAGAAAGCTACCTAAGCCACTTATCTACGCTTCACATGGACTCTATGAAGCTGGGAGATAACATTGTTGTGCTGATTCTCAGACGGCTTAACTAACTTGCCCACAGGGAAGCTGCAGACACGCCTTTTACCTATCCACTCTGTAGCACCCCTAACTGTCACTAAATATGCTTTGATGGTGGTGATAGTGATGCGGTGCTTTCTGTGGAAAAGGGGAAATGCAAAATACTCAAAAGCCCTCTCCAATTTTATCCGGCTATATTAATGAGCTGAAGATGGATTCCCCCTCCCCCCTTTTTTTTCTTTCTTTCTAGGGTAACTTTAGAGTGACACTAGCAAGGATTTGTTAATTTGGGAAAAATATGCTGTTCTTTGCAAAACAAGTATTTTAAGTCGTCATAACTCTGGCTCCAAGTCCCTTTAAGGGCACAAATTTCCATTCTGTGAAACAGCTTTTCTTTCAAATTTTTTGGTTTCAAAATATGCTAGAAGGACCCAAATAGCTTAGAAACCCATAAATACGACATGACCTTCTGTGGACCCTGCTGACCCACTGGAGAGTCAGGAAAGTGGTTGTACCTAAGGCGCCCATGCATCGCTCTTCCCTTCCTGCCTGTGTATGTTCTTAAGGAATGGACGTTGTGTAGAATCTGGTCTCTTTGCAGAAACGTGCTTGGTTTTTGATGCTTCTGGAATGAAAACTATTTCCATCATTCATTTGTTGTTTTTTTATTTTGTTTTTTACATAAGGTATGTCTCTGAATTGTATATTTAAGAATGGCGTGGGCAGAAAGCAGTGTTGTCATGCTATATCCCATCAATCCTTCTTTGCAAAAGAGAGTACTCTCCTTACCAACAACAAACTGTCCTCTCCACTGTCTGATTAGGGACTATTTTGATAATGTGCCATTTTCTACTTCACATCAAAGTGTTATTCCTTGTCACCAGATGTTTAGGGCATACTTCTTGTACTGGTTAGGTTTTTTTTTTTTTTTTTT
>NC_034604.1:34617390-34633837 GCF_900095145.1 Mus pahari
CTTTGTAGACCAGGCTGACCTCGAACTCAGAAATCTGCCTGCCTCTGCCTCTCGAGTGCTGGGATTAAGTACTGGTTAATTTTGTGTCAAGTTGACACAGGCTAGGGTCAAAAGAGGAGGGAACATTAACTAAGGAATTGCTTAGATTGGCTTGTAGTTAATTCTACAGCACATTTTCTTGATTATTTATTAATGTGGGAAATGCAGTTCCATACCTCCTAACAGCCCGTTATGGTCAGTACCCACTCTGAGCAGGTTGTTCTAGGTTATTCAGAAATTCTCTGTCATGGCTTCTATCTCCATCTGGGTTAGTTGATTTCACTCTTTTATTCCTTTAGTTATTTATTGTCTTAGTTAAGGTTTCCATTTCTGAAAAGAGACATCATGACCAAGGCAATTCTTCTAAAGGATAGCATTTAATTGTTCAGAGGTCCAGTCCATTATCATCATGGTGGAATGGATGCCAGCATCCAGGCAGGCATGGTGCTGGAGGATCTGGGTGTTCTACATCTTGTTCTGAAGGCAAACAGAAGAAGACTGGATTCCAGGCAGCTAGAAGGAGGGCCCATCCCCAAAGTGACACACTTCATCCAACAAGGCCACACCTACTTCAACCGGGCCATACCTCCTAATAGTATCACTTCCCATGGACCAAGCATATTCAAACCACCACAGTTACATAAATACATTTATCACCCCTCAAAACTAAAATTGCATGCTATTTATAACAAGTGTCTACATAACAGATTCTAAAAGTAATGTTTTCAAGAAACTAATTGATCAGGAATCCAAGATGGTTCATTAGTCACTGACACCATTAGATAACCCCATATCTTGTCTTCTGAGCACTTGCTAGCGAATATAACTAAGCACAAAGTAAACATGGATAAACACATCTCATCTTTGTCTTCAGAGGGCTTAAGTCCCCTGTACAAGCTCAAAGTTCAAAACCAAAGACTTTGTTTTCCATCTCAGGGAATGAAAAGTGGATTGAATTGGTTGTTAAAATAATTGCAGTGTGATTACAGAGATGGTAGTGGGAAAACACTCATTTGCTCATCCCCTTGCTGATTCTCACACTCACCCGCTACCTGAGATGGGCCAGGGATTCTAGAGGCTCCAACAACAGGAGCACAGACAGTTGCAGTTGACCCAGAAGCATAGCAAGCCATTCACATATTGCTGTGACAGAAGCCTGTTCAAGGGCCTGGCATTGAAGTAGGTCTCAAGAAGAGAAACAGGTTGCTGCTGAGCCAGGGAGATTTGCACAGTGTACAAGGGTGAAGAGTAGGAGGAGAGGCAGGAGGAGGCTGCCGAGGTGGGAGCTGGGTCACCTGATGAGATAAAGCAGAGAGGGCGCTGGGATTTGTGACTGAGTGGAACATTGCCTCCTGGGAAGAAGTTTGCAGAAGGAAGCTTGCATTTATCTATCTATCTATCTATCTATCTATCTATCTATCTATCTATCTATCTATCTTCGGTTTGTGTAAATGCTGGCTGGGCTATTTTGTGTCTGTTTTGTTTTCTCTTGGACAAACTTTCTCCTACATTATCCTGCAATCTCACTGCATTAGTTTTTTAAGTTCTTGACTGTAACCTTTCCAAGCAGGTCAGAAGTCCTGTAGCAGGAAGGAAGACTTACACAGTCCAGGAACTTTGTACCTCAGATCAGAGAGAAAACTCAGAATAGAACTGCCAAGCTGGCAGAGTTCCTGGTGCTGAAATCAGTGTGAATTTGTCAAACTTAAAAAAAAAAAAAAAAAAAAAAAAGGAGAAGAAGAAGAAGAAAGAAATTATGTAACTTGGCTTTGAGAAACACTTTTATCCTTTTTGGGTGTTGGGCCTCCCTTCTCTGCCTAGTGCAAGGAAATGTCACCATTTAAAGTCAATCCAGAGGAGGACTCAATCCTCAGGCTTACCTCTTATTGATCAGGTTCTCATGGCAAGTGCGGCTATGGTGATAGGATGCCTCCAGTTGCTGCCACCAGCTGGTAGTGGGAGAAACCTCTGTGTCTTTGGTCTCAGTGTGTACTGTGTACATCATTTCATAGTCGCCCATAGACTCAAATGGGACGATGACGTTAGCTTCAGTGATGTATTTTATATAAACCAAATGTATCCAGGACATTATCCTTTCAGGATAGAGTCCATGCTTTCTTTTCATGCTGTCTTTTAAAGCTGTTCTTTAGTATGCATTATCCACATATCCACCGTGTGAGAGCTACATGATAAAATAGTAGCTATTTTAGTGGACAGCTCGGGTCTACCTTAATTAAGGTCTCTAGGGAAGCTAGAGGGATGAGATCGGAAATATTATTTTTTTTTCCTTTGGGTGGCGAAGCCCTGCCCTGCTCTCCTATATATAAATTTGCCCAGGGTCAGGGTGAGACTAGAAAAAGGATATGTTCAGGCTGGTATTTCCAGAGCATGCCTATGGGGCGGCAGCAACCCTGCGTTCTCCAAAGTGGGGACATTTTGTTGTCAGGGCCTGATAATACCAACATGTATTTCCTATGGATGCTGAAGTGGAAGCACGCATCATCAAAGAGGGAAAACGAAATCTCCACTTAACGCAGCTTTAGCTTTCTTTTGAGAAGTATTGAAAAGGACTAAGCACAGAGTTCTGGGATATGAGAAGACATTCAAGGGAGATCAAAGAGTCCAGAAAGTGGCAATTGGAAGAGACTTTGAAGAAAAAATGTATATGCTTGAAGCCTGAGACCCACAAGATTTAAGGGACCATAGAACTGGATAGTGGCAGTCTGGGTTCACAAAATGTTGTCCTCCCAAATCTTAACCCTAAATCAGATGCTTCAGGCCAATATAACAAGGAAAAAAAAAACCATAAGGAATGGCATAGCCTTGGAAGACCAGATGCCCAACTTCAGGGCTGAATCTCTCTAATTAGAGTAGAAGTCGGCACGTCATCCCCTGGGACACCATCCTCCTAATGTCATCTAGCCAACAAGCACGTAACTTGCTGATATGGTTTCGGTTGAGGGGCTAAGGGTACAGAGGGATGTGGACTTCGTTCCTCACATTTGCTTGCTTTTCCTGTCCAGCTCACTAGGCCAAATTACTTTGTGCAACATTATGGAGAAGAGAGACAGACGGAGAGGAGGTTTGGAAAGCTATCTGGAGAGTATGAAAGCATCTGGGCTCACACGTGGCTGCACGGGACCAAATAGAACTGACTTGTGAAGACAGGGGCTGAGTTGCTGCAGATGGGCGCTCCTTGCACCACCTCTGTTTTGCTTGACTTGCCTTCTCCAAGAGTTCCCTTCAATCTTAAGAGCCAACCCGTAGGGTTTCCTTGACTCTGCTTCTCAGACCCATGGGTAAAAAGGTTTCTGGTTTGGAGTGAATTTTATGGCAGGGGTGGGGTCTGGAAGGGTAATAAGCAGATGATTTAATTACCAGTCCCTGAACCGATTTATTTTCTTTTTTTTTTTTTTTTATGAGTAGCAGCAATTTTATTTCAGCCACCTTCTAAACAATATTAATCATCATGTCAAGTTACTGAGAGTCATTTAAAATCATAGTGATTTTGAGATTTGTTGGTCTTTATATTAGATGATCTTGATTTATTTTCAACAGCAACAACAAAGTCGCAAGAGCCAGTGACAGAGCTCAAGTGATTGCTCCTCCATGTGAGAGATGGAGAGGAGAGGAGAGAATGCTCCAATTTCACATCATGGCTCCCAGCCAGCCACCGACGCAGGGATCTGTGAAACCCAAGGTCTCTCTGGCTATTATTTCTCTTTGTTATTATTTCTGAAACAAGACCTGGGCAGAATCAATTCAGGCGCAGAAAGACTATTACTTTAATTTTCGACAAGAAATTGTCAGGATGCCCGAGTGAGAAGAGACGACAGGCAGGCATCATCCAGGATGAAGTGAAATGAATGCATTTAATGAAACAAAGGACATGTGTATTAGCAAACTCTACTCAGGAGACTAAATACATCTTTTGGCACAANCTCTTTGGAGTTAAAAAAAAAAACAAAAAACAAAACAAAAACAAAGACCAGGAACACAAATGATGACATAATACCCTTGAAAGCAAGCTCTCCCTCAAGCATTATGAAGATCAGGGAGAATTAATTTGATTCAATACAAATGGATTTTTGAAAGCTCTTAATTAGACTTTGTCCTAAAATAAGTGATTTTTCATAAAATTTTAATTTACATTCTTCCCTCCTTAAGTAACTGACATACAATTTTGTTCCCCCAAAATGGAGAAGCCAAGCTGCCCAGCAATGGTGAAGGGCTATTTTATGAGTGTGTTTTCCACTGGCCACACACACCCCTTCCCTACCAAATACGAGAAGAACAGCACAAGAATCCAAGGAAGCTGGTGATAGCATTTGTGTGAGTGAGGGCCCCTTGCTAATAGTCATGATATTCATGGTCTGGAGGGATATGACGTCACTGGAGAGCTCTCTGTCTTTGTGGCCAGTGCATACTGGATGTGACATCTGCAAGGGCCCAGGTGCTCCTTGTGGTTATTTTACGCTGAGAGATAAAATAAACCTATTTTTGACACCTTGTTTGCTTTGACACATTGCTAACCTCACACCGTTCTAAACATGCCATTTATGGTCTATCCCTTTGGCCACCGTATCATCCCTTTTCCCGGGACCTATTCCAAACTTATGCTCTGCCCTCCAAGTCAAAATTGACTTTCTTTATGTCTCCTTCTCTTCTGATGTTGCTGTCTAATGATAAGATGGTTCTTTCCATGGCCTTCCAGAAGTAGGAGTGTCTTAGCTCCTGTAGTTCAGTGGCCTTGTTCTACATACAAGAGTGCTGAATCCAAAATTGTTTAGTTCAATAATCATTCAATGAGAAGGTGTGCTGGCACCTGTGGCGGCACATGTAATTAAGAAATAATTCTTACTATGATTGCTCTCTGGGATTGTACTTGCACAACAGTAATTGGGATATTTTAAGTGTAAATACAGGTAAGTGTTTATGGCATTATGGTGCCCAGAGAAGATCATGGCTCAGGAGAGCATTTCTTGGCGATGATGTCAGGCCAAATGGTAAAGGAAATAGCAACACAAATATTACATGAAGCCCAGAATGGTGGTGTATGCCCTTAATCCCAGATACAGGTGGAGTTCTGCGATTATAGGCCAGCCTGGTCTATACAGTGAGTTCTAGGAAAGCCAGAGCTACATAGTGAGACCTTGTCTAAAACCAAACAGACAGACAGACAGACAGACAGACAGACAGACAGACAGACAGACAGATAAAATAGTGCACAAGCAAAAGCAAGTTGCTGTATTAGGGAAAAGCATGAGGAAAGACCTAATGAGTGGACTCACCCTGCTGAGTACATGAGTGTGAGCTCTGTCTTGCTTGGGAACTCTTGAGTTGCTAGGATGCATGCAAAGCCAGGGAGAGGGAGTTGCAAGAGCACCCAGAGGGCCTTGTGTGTCACTTAGGGCCTTGCATTTGATCCTTCAGGCTATGGGGGTGGCAGGCTGTGGGAAAGGCAGCAGGCTGTAGTGATGGGCTCCTCATCTGAGCTGTGGCTAGATTCACATTTTAGCTAGAGTGCTTTGGGAGCTCTGTGAAGAACCGATCCGTGAATAGACCCCAGGAGAATGGCAGTCTCTTCCTTTTGCTCCCAAAGGTCTACAGTTTCATACCATGATGCCTCCATGACACAGCTAGAAGTAGCTGCATTAGTGACCCTAAGCAATCCCATGGCTTCCTAGGTGTCTACTGTTTGTGCCAGGTGGGTACCCACCCTTTATCTAATGGTAACAACATCTTCATTCCTTTGGGGGAGCCATTCCTAGTTTTCCTTTAATCTGAGCATTCAGGGGAGGTCACTTCCTTCTGCAGACTTCAAGGGCTTGTACCTGCCTTAGACCTTGCTAATTTATGCCTTCTATCCTTTCCAGGGTAGTCACTGTTCAGGGCACTTGACTTAGGTCAGGATAGTGAGGCCTAGCTCTGCCCTAGATTTTTCTGTTATGTGAATACCTTTTTTTGTTTTTTGGCTCATACTAGTTTTACCAGCTATATCTTTATGGAAGAGTCCACACAAATATATCAAGAGGTGATTCTGAATTTTTCTATGCCACAGGTAGAGGAAATCCCAAGTGCCAAGGCAGCTGTGCAGGCTACAAGGTTATGGGAGTATAGTTCATGGATGACTGCTTTGATTAGCCTTAAAGCTCCACCCTGACCTTCAGATCCAATGGACTATGGCAACATAAACTCATTAGAAGATTAGCTATGCATAGAAGATTAGCTTTCTCATTAGATTACAAAATATATAAGCCTTAGGTTTAAAGGATGTCAAAAGTGCATTCTGCTTCTGAGAGCCTGTCTCTCTGGTTGTCTTGAGTCCCAGGTCAGTCAGAGAGAACCACTCAATAATTGCCAATGCATTGATGAGATGGTCAAATGGGTCTTTTCTCCGGACTCTCTTCTGCTAGAGTTTGTGACCTTAAGAAACACAGCTTGTTATCCAAAAGAAAGCAGGTCATAAGCATTGAATCTTCCTGCTCAGATCACACGAGGCTGTGCTTATGCTGAACAAGGGTGTTTGATAGTATAACGACTGAGAGGGACAGACTAGTCCCAGGCCAGACATTTAGGACCACAACAGAGGCCATCTTCCTTTCCACCCACCAACTGCCATGGATTTACTCAAAATGTTTTTCAAACTCACTAAGACAAGAATTAAAATAAAATAAAATAAAATAAAATATGTTAGCAATTTCACTGTATTGACTTTCAGGCTTCTCTTCCATGCAAATGCATGCATGCATATAGACCTACAAGATATAAACACACAGAGATCCCCGGGCACTGGATTCCATCTCCCTTGCTTTTTCTCCCTGGCTTTTTCCACTACACAGAGTATCTTGGGCACTCCCCGATATGCATATCTTTCTTAAGTAGGCTGGAATAACCTCCAAACAGTTCCAAGATGCCCTTATCTGACTCCCACATTTCTAAACGCATGCCAGCCACCTGAGAGCAGTATTCTGTTGGCCACTGTTGCAGAGAACATCTGCCAGTTGCCTCTTTCTCCTCTTTTGGCAGCAGCCAAGTGATCCATTGACCCGAGGAAAAGTACCGAGCCAAGGTCATGGACAAACCCCAGGGATGGGAGGATGAGGAAGTGCTTCTCACTTGTGGACAACACTCACAGCAATACTGCTTGTTTAGCTGTTCAAATAGCATCTGGTCTCACCAGCTACTCCTTGCTTTGAAGTGCTCTGTGGCTGCCCACTGATTTTAGAATAAAGACCCGAGTCTTTTTCTATGGCTTTTGTGGGTTATTTTCCCTCCCCCGCCCCAGGACATCCCTGATGACTCCTGCCTCCCTAGATGACTTTTTAAGTCATCCTACAGGTTTATATTTCTTTTGGGATCAATACCCTTTGATTGTCCGTGTTGAAGCCTGTGTTGATTCCTGGTGCTGTGCTTCATACTGAAAACTCAGTGTAAATTACAAATCCTGAGTGGTTGCTCATTATGTATTATCTTTACCATTAGACAGAAGGCTCGCTCTGTGAGAGTAGGGACAGGTCTGGGCTATCCATTGGGGGAGTACTGTATTGGCTAATAAATGACAGAGGGAATGTTGCCATTATTGTCACTTGGGAAACTCCTCATCTTTTAGTCTGCTACCAGCTCAGGATGTCTCCAGTCCTCCCTGACACCCCTGTTGAGCAAAATCTTAGGAAAGGTTCCCCCACTCTTCCTTGTCTTGCTTTTATTTCTCTGCCCGAGTCAGAAGGTGGGAAGAAAGAGGAACCAGGAGCACAGCTTTCTAAAAGATACAGCTATGAATCCCTGGGGCAGATGCCCAGAGAAGGCAATGCCTCCTGGGGTAAGAGCAGGCTTCATGTTCCCCTGGTGAACCTGGGCCTTGCAGAGAGAGTGAACGTGGCTCAGCTTCTCTCCTCTTGCCTGGCAAGGCTCAGTCAGTGCAACAGACCAAGAGGAAACCGCAGGAGTAAAGCACGCTCGCTTACTTTCTGCTTAGGGGCCCTGCTTTCCAGCCCCCGGATGCGTTCGCTGTGACTGGAACAGCTCTGCGCAGCGCTAGCCTCAGAGGATTTCCCACCCAGGACTTCCACGGATGGTGCAACAGAGCTGCCTGGTCTGTGTGTTTTTGTCCCTTGCCGCTGAATAGCAGCTTGAATGCTTTTCTGAAGCATCCCCACCTAGTTACTGGGAACGATGGCCTCTCCCATAGCTACTAAACCTCTCTCTTGGCTTTACACAGCCAGTCTTAGGCTCGGAAACCACAGATGACTCTTCTGTTGGAGAGGAAAAGCCAAGTTCTTTGCCAAACATTCAGGGCCCTTTTGGCCGGAGCTTCCTCTCCCATGTCCCCTTCCAGCAGGTTACTGTGTAGGAAATCTCTGTTTGACACATGTCGTTCTCTGACCCCCGGGATGTCGTTTAATTTTAGTTTTTGGACAGTGCTGATCCGTTTCCAGCTGCCTGTAGCCTCCTCTCCATGTTGGAGCACCCCCCTTCCCCCATTCCTCTGGGAACAGCCTCAGTCCCTTCTCTCTAAATCTTCCCAGTTATCTTGTAGGAGAGCCAAGAGCCTCCCCTCTGTGGCAGCTGCTGGTGTGTCCTCTTGGCTGCCAGTTCAGCCCCTTTACCTCCTCTCTGCTTTGGTCCCTTCTCCCCACCTGCTCTTTCCCATATTCTTGTCAGGGCATCCTTTTCTACACTAAACATTAGCCTTTCTGCAAAGATGTCCCCAGGCACTCTCTCCTCATTTCCAGGCTATTTTCAAGTGACGCACCAACGTGCATCACCGTCTTAGTTCTCTGCTCCAAAGGCGTCTGTCCTGTTCTATGATCTTGTATCTCATCCCCAGGATCTTTCGGTCATTGCCATCCACTGAGCCATGAAAACCAGAGCTCAGAGCATTATTCTGGGCCTCTCTGTTTCAGATTCTGGCTCTCACACATGCGTGCCATACTGTCTTAGGTCTCTGTGTACACAAGGCCCTTCTTTTTAATAATCACTTTGTCCTGGGAGGTTGAGACTGTCACACAGCATGCACTAGCTTTAGCACAGTGTCACAGTATCACAGCGGTACACATGGGATATCACTGGGATGTACATCTCAGGCAGATACTCAGAGAGTAAAAGAGGGCTCTCTTAGTACTGCCTAACATCAAGATTCTGATCTAGACAAGTGGGGAGGTCTCTTTCTGCTGTCAATGCCCTGACTCTAACCATTAGGCTTCCAAGTCTTCTGACGCACATACATTGGTGGGATTGACTTCGGAACAGCACTGTTGTTCTGTATAGAGGAGTTGGGACAGGAAACAAAGATTTCTCCATTTTTCACCCCTGAGCATTATGGCGCAACACATTCAGTCATCAGCACGAAGTAAGCCTGAGTCCATTCTGTCACTGTGTGGAGGGTTACATAAAGTAAATGCTGTGGAGGAAGTAAGAAGCTGACCGCAGGCATGGGAAAGCCGGCTCATGCGTGACATTTGATGAACCAGTATAGATGTGTTTAATGTCAAAAGCATCAGATGGAGAGATGGGACGTTTCTACACATATTTTCACACATATTTTACACGTAATTATGAGGGATTTTTTTTAGAAAGTGTATGTAGAAAGACACCTTCCATGTTTAATATTCGAGAGGTAGGGGAGAATGTACCTAGGGCAACCCTTGACATAATTCTGTACACCAGGCTGCCGGCTGTCAATCTGGCTATAGTTTTGAGTACTCTAGGGATCAGGCATCCACCTTTCCATCTTAGAACAAGTCTCATGATGGGGGAAGCCTTCATGATGTTTGAACACAGTTTCCCCTATGTACTTTAACTGCTGATATAAATTCTTCTTTGTTCTTGAGTATAGACAGGCTTAGTATAGACAGCTAAAATTATTAAAATTTATTAGAAAATTATTAACTTAAGTGGTGAAAAAAATAAAAGACATAATGACATTGCTAGAGACCTTGCCTTGTGTGACCAATGATTCCACAATGTCTGTCAAATATAAGGAAGTCAGTGAATACTAATTTAATGAATGAGCGGCAACTATTAATTTAATGAACGAACAGGCTATCATTCTTCATTAGTCATGCTTAATCTGTTTGGGAGAAAATATAGGACACAGATAGATATGAATGATGAGAAAAGGCAATAAATACACCAGAAATAGCAGAAAATATCAACAGGGAATTAATAGGGAAAAAAAAACAGCTAAAATCATCTGATAGTGTTCCATCAATCTCATAAGTCATTAAGGGCACACAAATTAAAGTGACAAAGGTGCCATTTCACACTGAGGTGACTGGCAAAACCTAAAAGTCTGACAGTGCCAAAGATTGACGGGGATCTGGAGGGCTGGAACACTAACGCAGTGTGGTGGGTGGATAATTGACAAGCCATTTTGAAGAGCCATTTGGCAATGGTTTGTAAATTTGGAAAGCACAGGACATTTGACTAAGCAAGTCTTACCTCTAGGCTTATGCTTCAGAGAAATTCTTTCAGGTACGCAAACGTGGGTACTGCCCTGACCCATTGTAGCATCTTAAAACACACATGTGTGGTATATTTATGCATTCATGTATTCACGTGTGTGTGTGTGTGTGTGTGTGTGTGTGTGTGTGTGTGTGTAGGCCAGGGGCTGCCACCAGGGGAATTCCTCTGTCCCTGTCCACCTTATGTCTTGGAACAGGTTTTCTCACAGAACCAGGAGCTCATTCATTGGGAAATGAACTGCACTGAAATAGTCAAAGCAATGCTTACCAAAGAAAAGGATTAGACAGACCACACGTGAATCTCAAATACTCATGTTTAAAAAATCAAGTTGAAGAAGGTTATAGTATAGCATTTGGGCAAATGTAGAAGAGAGCAGGCTGAGCGAGTTATGGAGAACAGCTAGTAAGCACTGCTCCTCTATGATTTCTGCTTCGCTTCCTGCCTCTAAGTTCCTGCCTCCAGGTTTCTGCTTGAACTCCTGCCCCAGTCTCCCTTGATAGTGGACTATAACCTGTTTATGTAATAAACCTTTTCCTCCCCAAGTTGCTTTTGGTCATGATTTTTACCACTGCCCTGTAGGAGCCGAGCAATACAGCACACTATTGGGATGTTGGGAATTATGCCATTTTTCTTCCTGATTACCCCGGAGGTTTGGGAGCTATTTTCTTGAATGGTCTCACCATCTACACTAGAGTCAGAAATGTCAGGACAAGCAAGACTTCTTTTGCAACAGTGGGTACCTCAGGGTTCTTCTCTGTCTATATCTGGTGTTTCCAGTGTTTTTGCTTTTGTGTAATAGTTTGAGGAAATGGTTTGCTTTAATTCTTGAAGAGCACAGTGCACCTTGAAGCCCACAGTTGAGTGACATGTTTTCAACCCTGAGCCCTCACGCTTTAATTCAAATCAGCTAAAATGATCTGGTACTTTATTTTTTTGGTATAAAAGTTTTGAAGAATAATCATTGTACTCTGTTGCTAGAACAGTGTTCAGGGAGAACCAATGGGTAAGGCAGTTTCCATAGGATCCATAGAATTCCACAGAATCCTGCTTGTGACAGTAACCCCACTGGTGAGCCCATTAAGGGATGTGGTAACGAACGTGGACGGAGTTTATCTACAGACATATTTAAATATATCCCTTGTTGTTGACTGTCCACTTGGGACTATGAAGATCTTAGAATTATAAGGAGAGATAGAAGAGACTTCTTGGAAGCAAGGAAAATAGCCTATTAGGTCAAACTGGTCGTACAGGGGGTCCCAGTGGGGTTTGCATTAAGCATGGCCATACAGCAAATACAGATTGAAGCAATTAGCCACTTCCAACTTTATGCAAGCAGTAGCAATGGGAANTACGCCAAGAGGGATGATTAAGGATTAAACAACACCATGGGAACCTGATCAGGAGTTCCCAGAGTTTATTGCCAGTGCATGATATTTCTACATCATCACCTCCTTGATTGTGAAAGGTGGGGGAGTGAGGGGTTGAGAGGTGGGGTNTGCTTTTCTGACACCCCACCCCTTACTCCACATACACACAGCTAAAGGGAAAGTTGAGGAAGAGAAGGATTCTGTCTCTACCAGCTTCTAACAGGGAACGTAGCCAAGAGAGGCAGGAAGAAGCATGCTCATGTCCAACCTTTCTGGCAAGCTCAAACAGGAGTCAATGCCTTTGCCAATTCTATTTTTTAATACAGCTTTAAAAAGGGTCGTGTCTCCACACGCATAGGGAAGCTCACAGAGGGCTGTGTTAATTTAAGCGGCACAACAACTTTTTTTTTTTAANANNAAAAAAAAAAAAAAAAAAAAAAAACCTAAACTTTACCTGACTCTCCAGATCTTTCTTTGCTTTACATGTGGTAAATCCAAATGAGGGTGAGAAATTAGAGACATGCTTTGTTTGGTAGAAAGGGCTGTGCCAACCACTTCACCCCGGTTACCCACCAGCCCTGGGCTGGACATTCGGAAGCAGAGTCGAAGTTTGGGTTGAACGATCCTGCTAGGGTTGATAGCTTGAATCAGATAATCATTAAGAGAAAGCAAGATCAAGTGAGATGGGAGAATGACGAGGAGAGGAGGCAGAGTAAAGGTCAGGCTAACTGTATCCTTCAGTGACCAGGGAACTCCGGGCAAGGAGCACAAAGGTTCACTCCTGAGGGCAGAGACTGTGGGTGTTTGTTATAGTCCCCCATAATCCATGCTGGGTATTATGGGATCAGAGCCCTTTTGTATTAAAAATGTAATCACATTATTACATTAGTTTTCCATTCCTCCCATTAGCCTCTCCTACATACCCCCTCAGTCTCTCTCAATTTATTGCCATATGTACAGATTCAAGGTTGATCACTTGGTATTGGATAATCCATTAAGTAGCTCATCTCTGAGGAAGATTATTTCTCCTGCCCTCTGCATTTCTGAGTTGCCTGTAGTTCTTTGACTAAGGATGGAACGCCATGAGATTTCCACCTTCCACATTAGCATCACTACCGGGTGTAGTGCTTGTTCAGGCCTTGCTTGGGCAGCCATATTGTTGGGGCATCCTTGCTGTTTCTAGGAGACAGGATCGCACAGCAGCTTTCCTGGTCCTCTGGCTCACAGTCTTTCTGCTCCCACTTCTGTGATGTCTCCTGAGCCTACAATCATTTTTTTTTTTTTAAAAGACCTAGACTGTTTAAACTTTCTCTAAATCTGAGGCCCAAGTGTGTGTGCAAAGCTTGGTGGCACTGTTGTTGCTAGGGTGTGTTGTTAACAGACGGAGGCTATTCCCTTGATAAAGGGAAAAGAGGAGGGAACAAAGGGAGGGGGACAGGCTTAACCCTTCAGTGGCATCTTATTTCTCTGTCCCGCCCACCTATGTGTGTCCATAGCTGCACTCACCTGTGTCATCACCCTCCTGCCAGGAGGGAAGATACTCTGCAGGGACAATTTGTGCCCCTCCCTCTGGCTACCAGACAATTGAAGCAACTGTCCTCAGGAATCAGGTGCTGGGAGAAAGAAAAGGGCGAAGAAGCCCTGGGCCAGCCATAGGAGAGACTCGTTTCCCTAAAAGAGGTTTCATACAGTCCTGACAGCTTGCCAGGCTACCTTGCAGGCGAGGCTTAGGTCTAGACAATGATAGGCCGGACCACACCTTGGCCAGGACTGCTTCCTTGTGGTTTTTGCCCTTATTTAAACCAAAGCCTTGGGCCAGTACTGCAATGATGAACTTTGGAGGTCCCCCGGACCTGTTTTTATCTCTTTCCAGTGTGTCCACACTGAATCTACCTCCTTTCTTCCTCGGCTTTTCCCTATCGTTTAGCTCTCTAATTGTGTGCTTCCTAGGGCCCTGGCTTTGGCACTAACAACTCCAAAAGCCCTGTCACTGAACGTTTACTATGTGCTGCTAGTTTTTTTAAAATCTCCTTTGACAAATTCTCCAACCTGCTAGATAGTAACTAGATAGTGTTATTCCATTTCGGGGATGAAGAAACAGACTGGAAGCCCACGCTGGGGACCAGTGAGAGACCTGGGTTGGGTCTCTGGCTCCTCAGACCTCAGAGTTGCTTTGTTGTTGCCTATTCTGCTTACTAGGGAAGACCTTTTAGAATAAGCCTGACTGCTCTCCACTAATCTGTGAATATTTGCTGGTTTGATCACTTCCTAAAATATAAAAAAAAGTAATAGTCACAAAATAGAAAAACCGTACACAAACAAAACATTCATTTGTTTAGGGCTGCATATACCAATTGCATTTTTTTATACTGGAAATCATCTAGGTCAGAGATTCAAACAATCAAAAGTATAGCAATCTTATTCCTTCTGTCCATGACGCCGGGGGACTGGGGTGGGGGAGGGGAGAGGGATGCTGCTGCTGTGGATTCCAGATCTGTGCAGAACTATGGTTTCTGTTCTTTCCTTTTCCTCTAGCTGTAGGGCTTGGGGCAGCATCTCAACACACACTCTCTCTTTCACTTGTTTAACTGTTGCATAGACACCACAGTGCGGGTGCCCTGAACCTTAGTGGGCGGGCACTTTTGTTGCTTTCGGCCTTGTGCCATTGCAAGCCATGCTTCGGTTCGTATCCTCATGCCTATGTTTCTACAGACTAGTTTCAGTTGAGGCCAGGTCTAGAGTGAAAGTTGGTTTAAAGTGCTCTTGGTGGTGGTGGTGGTGGTGGTGGTGGGGTCCATTTGGAGGGGACCCCCATGTCCTAATCGTGCTCGGTTGACTTCTGAGCACGCGGTGAATGAGTATGATGAACAAGGAGATGTGAAAGACTGTGCTCCCAGCCTCAGCGCCGCAACTCTTGGCCTGTGGGACCTTGGGTTACTTGTTTCACCTTTCAAAACCAGAACTCACTACCCGTTTAATACAACAGTAGGAATATTTTATTGAACTAGGTATACGCTCAGTAGTGGTGGTTTAAGTTTGAGACGCAAGTGGTGTTAAGACAAAGGAACTCTCCTAGGAGATCCCAACAGTCATTGACGGAACCGTGCTTTCCGTCCAGGGAGTGTGTCTATCCAGCTAATTTTCTGACCACATCTTCACCAGGGGATGCATGGATTAAATGAGAAGACATTTGGAAAGGCAGTAGGACGGGGCGAGTAGGAAAGGCAGAGATAGGCTTCCAGGAGAGGAAGAGCGGTAGTAGCATGGTGAAGCATGGTGTGGCCTTCACAGGGTGTGGCTGCAGTGGTGATATGATCCCATCTGATGAGATTTCCTTACGAGTTTATTTCTATGCAAGGAAGGCTGGGAACAGAGCATCATGTGATTCTGGAGATCTGTTGCATTATTTAGCCCAGATTAATAGAACCTGAGGGAGGGAGATACGAATTTATTTATTTATTTATTTTATTTATTTATTTGGCAAGGAATCAAGTGATACTGAGAAAGGAAGCTGTAATGAGAATGAAAAATCACCCTTCCATGTGAGAAAGCCAAGACAAAGGGGTGGAGCTGATTAGGGAACATGACCTTGGTTGGCTACAAACAGACCAGAGCTGCCAGGAAAATTCTTCCCCAGAAAGTTAGGTAGGATGTTTGAGCGGCGTTAGATCAGCTTCCTCGTGGGTGCGTGGATCTCTGCTGGTTCTATGTGCTAGCTTTCCATGTATTATCTCATTTAATTCGCCCACTGCTACACAGAGTAGGAGAGATTATATTGTCCTTATCTAACCAGTGAGAAAACAGAGGCAGCAAGAGGTGATGTGGCTTCCCTGGGGGTCTGTGTTCTCACCCACTGTATCTAATAGGGTGAGGTGGTGCGGCATCTTCTGTGGAGACTGTGGTCAAGACAATAGACATTTGGTCCTGTATCCTGGCTCTGCCACCATCCCAGCAGATGGGAAAGCTTGGGGAATATCTTCCCAACTCCAATCGTATGTGTTGTTGTAAAGTAGAAGTAGTAGGCAATATATGGATGAGGGCTAGACGAGATGATCATCCCTAGCCAACCTCAAGAATAGAGAGAGACGGGACCATGCCAGCACTTGAGAAGTACATTAAGAAGCCCAAAACATATATACACACATTTTAAACTGTTGTCAAACATGCAATGTTTAAGATTGTGTCCTTTATGTTGAGATCATAAATATTTATAGAGTAATGAATATAAAAATGTCTCCTGCCCAGACAGTAAATAAATAAAGTCATGTGCCATGAGTTCCATCAAAGCCAACACCACTTCTGTGGAATCTCGTTTTTAATAGTAAAACTGCTGGACTCCACCTGACTTTGCATTTGTTTCTCAGTCAATGGAGCTATGCAGTCCATGGAGGAAAGATCCACCTGCAGTCTATACATTATTAGCTAAATAAAGAAAACTGAAAAGAATTACCCTAGCACAGAGCCTCTACTCTTAAAGGGTCCTAATTGATGGAAGACTTTGTTCTAGTGGTAAAAAAGAAAGCATGAGTCATAGACTACACACACACACACACACACACACACACACACACACA
>NC_034604.1:34633900-34653838 GCF_900095145.1 Mus pahari
TATATATATATATATATATATATATATATATATATATATATATGAGGGGTAGCATTTCATCCACATAAGGTGATGCCCTTAATGTGAGCACCTGCAATGATGCAATGGATGCAAATCCAGCTACACAAATTTAACTCTCTTAGTAATCTGTCGCTCTATCCTATGAGGGATAATGCTGCCATGATCCTTTAACTAATAAAAAAAATTGAGGCTCAGAAGGAAATATGATTTAGATATACTATCTTAACCTAGTCTCTAAACCTGGCAGTAAAAAAGTAGAATTATTAAAGAGGCCCTGTATTCAAATAGCTGGACTCGACAGTCACAAAAGTCTTATACTTGATTATTTAAAAATATTCTAGGGGTCTGGGGGGATAGTTCAGTGGGCTGCATGCTTTCTGAGCAAGCACAAGGCCTGGAGTTTGAATTCTCAGCACCCACATAAATTCTGAGTGAGCACCATAGCCTGCAATAAGCACAAAATTTAGTCTATCAAGTCTAGCCTACTTGGCAAGCTATGGGTTCAAAGGAGAAACTCCGATTAAACATACGGAGTATAGAGAGGTAAAGAAAACACAGGGCATTACCTCTGGCTTCCACGTGCACTTGTACATTTATGCACATGCACCTGCCCACATACATGTAGATACACATATACACGTGCAAAGGGAGTTTTCCTACATATAGTTATAGCTGAGGGGGTTCTTTTGTTTATGATTGTTGTAGTCTAGGCTACCTTGGAGGTTTGCAGCCCAGGCTGGCTTCAAAGTCATAACAACCTTCCTGCCTTAAGTCTCGTGAGTATTAGGATTACAAGTATGATCCACCATGTCTTGGTTAGGATTTTTATGGTATAACATGATAATACATGGGAAGTAGTTTCTCAGTATAGTTCAAATGGTATGATATGGTGGTTTTAGTGAGAATGCCTCCCTCCCACCCATGGGCTCACATATTTGAATGTTTGGCCCCCAGTGAGTGGCACTGTTTGAGAAGGGTTAGGAGGTGTGGCCTTACTGGAGGATGTGTGTCAATGGGGGTAGGCTTTGAGGTTTCAAAAGCCCATGCCAGGCTCAGAGTCTCTCTTTCTGAGCTTGCTGCCTATGGGTCAGGATGTAAAGCTCTCATCTACTGCTTTAGCACCATGCCTGTCTGCTTTCCACCGTGGTGATCATGGACTAACTCTATGAAACGGTAAGCAATCCCTAAATCAAATGCTGTCTTTTGTAAGAGTTGCCTTGATCATGGTGTCTCTTTTGCAGCAATAGAACAGAAACCAAGACGTGTTTTCTCAATTATATGCTATCACAAACTTAAAAAAAAAAAAAAAAGGCATGATAGTGTGATTCTCTTGAAAGCCTGAAACAGCAAGAGAAAATAGATCCAATGACTGTATGCACCATGTCATGGCCCTATCCTGGCCCAGTGAAGCTGGCAAAGAACCCTGTCCTTATTCAAGCTCACTTAGCAAGACTCTTCCAGGGAGTCCCTTTCTATGTAGAGCCTCATGCTGCAGACACTCCCAAGTGGCAGAGCAGTAGACAAGGAGGGAGGAAATTGCAGTATTCCAGTCGTTTTCAGAGAGAGCCTCAGGAGGAGGGATTCAGCAGTAACTAAGAACCAAGGGCAGAGATGTGTAGAGACAGAGGCTTGGATGCAAGCCTGAACTGTGGTCCAGGCCTGTTGCAAACAGGAGGCAGATGGGGTGGGAGGACCCCTCCTAGTCTCCCGAGTGGCATTCTCCCTGTGTCTTTCCCCACAGACCATCAACTGTAGTGTCAGATTTATTCCTGTCCTCGTTTGCTTTCTAGTGCCGCGATAAATCCCGTGACCAAAAAGGAACTTGGAAGAAGAGAGGGTTTGTTTAGCTTACGTTTCTATGTCTTAGTCCATGATTATGGATAGTCGGGGCAGGAACTCATGCAGGAACCTTGAGGTAGGAACTGAAGCAGAGACCATGGAGGTCTGCTGCCTACTGAGTGGCTCCCTCTGCTTTCTCGTCTATCTCTTTTCACAGGGCCCATCTGCCTGGGGACAACTCAGCCCACAACTTCTTACTTCTACTAGCAATTAAGAAAATGCCTCACAGACGTGGAAACAGGCCATTGTAATCTGAGCGATTCTCCAGCTGAGGTTCCCTCTCCCCAGGTGACTCCAGGTTTGTGTCAAGTTGACAGTTGACGCTGACCATGGCAATCTTCTACTTTGCTCTGGAATAGGTCTCAGCTGTCCATCTATGCAAGCACACATTTCCAGTGTCTTCCCCATTGTGTGTTTGCTCAGAGGGAGGATGTCTCTTCTCTCTTGGTCCCTTCTTTGGAGCAAAGGTTTCTCTGAGATCTCCTTTTTTCCCTCTGGTATGTTAATAGCGCATGGTGTGAGCTTAATGCCAGGTACCTTCTTTGCTCCCCTGTGTATTGTCTGCATTTCCTGTCAGTCTAGACGTGTATTCGACTCTCACAATTGATCTAGATTCCCAGAACAGGTTGAGGAACACAGTAAGTGTTAAGTGAATGAGTGCCATTTTTTTTTTTAAAGAGAAGATTGAGAATTCCCAACCAAACTTTAGGCGACATGATTAGAGCTAAACATTGAGGTATTTCAGTGATAACATTACTACTTCCTATCAGACCATCAGAGATCTCCATGAAAAACATACCTGAATAAAAACTTCAATACACCCATGGAAGGAGCAGTTACTAAAGGTCTTTGGAAAGAGGCTATTCAATTTTTAAAAACTCCCTTAGAGAAATAGTCCAGAAGAACAAGAAACGTTAAGTTGGCTTTTTGGGTATTTCCCGGGGATGTCTTAATACGATTGGCTACCTGATACCTCCAAGTTGTGGAAATATTGTCCTCTTTGCCTCTTATCTAAGTGTCCACCAGGCATGACCCTGTTTAGCTTCAGAAAAATCAGGAATGTTGAAGGTAGTATGGTCAGAGACTACTGGCTCCTTTGTGTTGTGTCTTCCTGGAAACATTTCCAACAATATTATTGTGATAAAAGCATGGAGTAAATATTAGAAGAGGGATGTATTCAACTACTTTGAAAATCCCTTCATGGAGTCTGAAAGATTTCCATGGTAATGTTGACCTCTTGGCTACTTTGCTATTCTTTATTGTGGAAAATGAGCATAGAATCTGTATATTTATTAACAGTTCTAAGAAATCTAGAGTGGATGAGGCAGTATAAAAGCTGGAGCAAAGATGTAGTAAATTTCACTTATTTAAGATAACACCTATGCTCAACAGCTATAGTTGAAGACTGGGGGTATCTGAGTTCCTCTTCCAGTTCCAGACTGCAAGAGCATTAGTGTGGGTGTGGCCCCTGGATCTGGGGCTGGCTTAGAATATTCAATTGTTAAGTTTAGAACTGACTTGATGGCCAAGGAGCTGACTTTGGCTTTAGGGCTGTAATAATGGCTATTAGATTAATTTGGGCACAGAGTGGGTCTATATGTACCATGCCCTCAGATGATGGATGGGCTGTGGCAAATTATATTGATCAGGAAGAATAAATATATTCATTTCTAGCATTTTAACATAGGCAAAAATCCACCTATATTTTATCTATCATTCCTCTATCTCTCCATCCATCCATCCATTCACTCACTCACTCACTCACTCACTCACATTCAAACATGAAATTATATCTTATGAGAGCATGTAGTAGCTAGTTGCCATGTTCTAGGCAATTACTTGATAGTATAAGGCATTCCTCACTTTGCACAGTGGCACAGGACCATAAAAACAACTGTGAGCAGTATAGTGACCACTGTAGTTGGGAAAACCACAGATGTTCTGTGACCTTTGGAAAATCTCTTATTGTCAGCAGTAATTGCAGGGGGAAATAAAGATATAGAAAGGCTGATTGAGTTAGTGTACAGCAACTTAGAACATTAGAAATACTGGGTATTAGTGTACAACACTTATGAACAGTCGTTTGAACATTCATTTCACTTAAAACCTGGAGCAAGTATTATTTCTACATACTAGCAATGGACTCCTCTAAGCTGGGATCAGCTCCTAGTGTTTTGTTTGCTCATTTTATTTATTTGTTTACATTTTATTTTTAAGGTCAATTTGACATAAGCAAGATCTTCTTAGAAGAGAGAATTTTAATTGAGAAAATGTTCCCATTAAATTGGCCTATAGGCAAGTCTGAGGCACATTCTCGTGATGAGTGACTGATGTGGGAGAGCTCAGCCCACTGTGGGCAGTGCCACTCCTGGCACGCGGTCTTAGATTATATAAGAGAGCAATCTGACCAAGTCACGAGGAACAAGTCAGTAAGCAGTGCTCCTCCATGGCCTCCGCTTCCGTTCCTGACACTCTAGGTTCCTGCCCTAACTTCCTTCAGTGTGGGCTCTAACTGAACTCTGAAACATATCTTTTCTTCCCCAGTTTGTTTTGGTCATGATGTTTGTCATAGCAATAGAGACCAAACTCAGATACATCCCTCCTTCTAAGACATCACCACTTATTTTCTCCTACTCACTTTGCACATTCTTGTTCCTGAGTTTGCCTTCACTGAGTTTGTCTGGCTGTATAAGCAAACTGTTTCCAGTGGTGAATGAAGTCAACGCTCTGTTAGCCACTTCTCCAACTCCAGTTTGATTTGATTTCTCCTTCCTTGCTTGTATTTTCATGTTTTATAACTATTTTCTTTCAGTTTTCTGTATCTATAAAATATCATGTGAGAGGAGGGCAATATGATTTCTGTGTTGTACCCTGTGTGTGACAGATCATCAACAGACATTGGAAGAAGGGATGTCATTGATAACTAACTGATCACACTATGAATTTTTTTTGTTTTTGTTCTTGTTTTGGTATTTTTGTTTTGTTTTGTTTTTTTATGAGATGACTCGTGGACCACAAAGCAAGCAGCTCACAGTTTATATAATTGCTCATGGTTCATATATGGTAGCAATGGAAGTTTCTACTGTGTTGTTGGAGGGCTGGTGTTCTTTAACCAAATAATGACAAGGTCCACATGTGACAGAGCAGTGACTGACCCACCTGAGAAGGACTAGCCGAGAGTGCTATGGGAATGCATAGCAGATTCAGAACTACTTGGCAGGGTCAGAGGTTCCTTGGAGAAGGTGACCCAAGCTGAGATGGATTGGATTTAATCTTGAGAAGAGAGAATACAGTGAAGATCTTTTCAGACAGAGAGAAAACTCTGTAAAGCTCCCAATACAAGGGAGCTCGGGATGCTGGGGTTAGTTGCTATGGCTGCTTCATTCCATCATCTCGGTCTTGTCTAGCCACACAGGCTGTTGCTCTTGGTTACCAGGACTGCTGTCTGCTTTGGTTGGGAACCTCAAATGCTCTCTTTTGGTATGCTCACTTGAAACAACCACTGGGGACAGTCAACTGCCTCACCTAGATCCAGAAACGCATCCTTGAGATCTAAAAAAGGGCACCAAGAAAATGGAACCAAACCAAGTAAAGTTAATTTAGATATTGGTTTGTACTATAAGAGACATAGATAAGGCTAATGATTCAGATACAAATATTCTCTCTCTCTCTCTCTCTCTCTCTCTCTCTCTCTCTTTCTCTCTCTGTGTGTGTGTGTGTGTGTGTGTGCTTATTTTGTGGGTTTACATGAGTGTGGGTGTACATATGCACAACTGTGCCTATGGAGGCCAGAGGATAACTTGGTTATTGCCTACCATTATTTTGAGACAGCATCTCTCACTGGCCTGGAATTTACTGAGTAGATTAGGGTGGCTGGTCCATAAACCACTGCTCTCCACCTCTCCAGTGCTGGAATTATATGTATGCCACTGTGGGGAGCCACAGCCCCTGGGGCCGCACCCCAACATGGCACCTACAGGAAGAGAGTTCTTATAATAAACAAGTCCTTATTTGGCTGCTGCTGTTATCCCTGCTGATCATTGGCTGAGCTCGCTCACCTGGCAAAGGTACGTTGCCTGGTGTGATTGGTTGGTGTGAATGCATATATATTGGGTTTTTCCCGGGGTTCGTGGGGGATGAAGAGGGAGATGAAGGGAGATGAAGATTGAAGCTTGCTGAATAAACTGCTATTAGAAGAGTTCTTGTGTTGCGTCTTCCTTGCTAGTCGAGGGGGCACGCAACATGCCACCACACTAGGCTCTGTTTTTTTTTTTTTTTTTTTTTTTTAATGTGGCTTCTGGGGCCTGAACTCAGATCCTCATGCTTGCGTGCAAGCACCTGTTTGACTGAACTATTCCCCCATGCCCTGGATCTGAATCTTTAAATGATAGATCACTATGTACAATCAAGTTGAATAGATAGTCCTTTACTTAGTTAAGATCAGAATGGTTACTAAAGAGCTCCTGGCCTAAATCGAGAGTGAAGAAAATCTCAGCTAAATTTCATATCTTTACAGAATCACGGTTACTGATGTTCATTTCAGTGATGTGAAAACCGAGGTCAAATCACCACGGGATTCAGACTCAAACCTACTAACCCTTTATCCTCTACGTCACTCGGAGAGTTAGTCCTATTTTTTTTTTTTTTAACCTCCAGTTTCTTTTATGAAATTTAACATGTAACAAAGGTCAACCCTATGACACTGTGGCTCTAATTAACCAAATTATTCTTCCTTTCTTTTATTTTTAATTTAAAAATTTTGTATTACTTAAAACAATTTTTAAATTTAAATATAGTTTGATCATATTCTTACCCACCCAACATTAACTTCTTTCTCAAAAAACAAAAACAAAAACAAACAACAACAAAAAACAACAAAGTACGACAACAAAATGCCCCAAATCTAAAAAACAAAATATATCACCCTGAAACAAAAAGAAATAAAGGGGGCAGGTGGGGGTGGACAGCAACATCAAGAACCAACTATGGAGTTCATTGTTTGTTGGTTAATTCTCCTGGACATGAGACCTGCCCTGGGGTGATTGATGTACCCAGCCCCAGCATCATTCCATTGGAGATTATAGGTTTTCCTTAGAACACTTTGTCTTAACCAATAGCATTAAGCATCATTCTAAAAGCCAAGCCACAGGTGCTTGCTGAGGACAGAGCAGGATGGAACCATCCTTTCAGAAACTGTAGGGTTCTCAAGAATAGCAGTTTAAAGAGAAGTTTGAAGAAACCGAGTAGAATTTCAGGCATGAACAATCAAATCAAGATTCCATTAGGAAAACAAAACAATGAGATTATCTCAATTATTGAGTTAACGATGAGATTTCACCATCTCCATCCCAGCTATGAGTAAGACATTTATTTGAATTAGATAAGAAGATATAATGTCATTTGGAGGAGGCCCAGTAAATTTAATAACAGAGATAAATGAAACTGACAATGATCTCACACTTTATAAATCTAAACACTGGACCAAGGTTAGACACAGGGGCCCCAGCATGTGCTGAATGAGCTAGACGGCAGCTTTTTACATAAATGGGAGAGAGTACAGAATTTATGCTTTCTTTCTTTCTTAACACCAAGATGAGGAATGAATGAATCCAATTCCATTTAAACCAAAGCACAGGAACAAGAAACAACCTTGAGCCTTCCCTGCGTGCATAGTGGCTACGCTGGTCATATAATCACTGAGTTGTGTAACTCACCTATGACAAATGATAAAATACTTCCAGTGTGGCAATCTGCCCAAGTAATTCCTTCACAGGACTAGGATGAGGGAAGCTTTCTTCACTGGCCCACACTCAATCTGTCCCCGTGGCTGACTCCTGAAATTGCTTCTGCGTTAGGGTAGAACATGGGGGACACACCTCCATTCCACAGAAACATCTCAGGGGCCTCTGCTTCCCTCCCCTTCTGGTCAACCCCAATTTGCCCTTTCTAGTTTGTAGCAGCATACCCCACATCCTGTGCTCAGGCAGCCCAAGGTATTATTAGCAAAGTGTGAAAGATACTGTATGGTGGTCTTCTGTCTATCTCCTGTGCAGCCCTACTGTGTGCTCTCACCTTCCTTGGCTCAGGCACCAGTGTTGATTTGCATGCACAGGCATGTTGAGTGCTGACAGTCTGCCATCAGTCCCTGCTGAAGCTCCGTGTTCTCTGGAAAGGCTCCCGAGTTATCTGAAACTGTGCTATTACCGGGCCTAATTTATGAATTAAACTTTACCTTAAATATGTGTGCTTAGGAAAAAAAAAACCCTGGTAAATATAGAGTTCAACAAATCCGTAGCTTTAGGCATTCAGTGAAGGTTCTAGAACATATTCTGTAGGGATAAGGGTCTCACCTTATTACGTGTGTTTAGCCACTACTGTTTTCCTACATTTAAAATGTATTTTTGCAATACTAGAGCAGTTTCATATATTTCTATAATTTGTATAAGCATCTACACAGATTTTTTTTATATAAAAGGCAGGCTTGAAAATCAGCTTCTTTGTTTCAGCCTTTGTATGTTTCCATTATGCTGTTAGCACAAGGCTCTCCTGACTGATAGGCAGTATTTCATTGGAAAGAAGCAGGCTTTCAGTCTGCTTTCTTGTTTGTGAGTTGTTTTCTAAAATTTGCATTCTGAAATGTCACACGTTCTTGTACCTGCAAAGGATTTTAAAACTTGAGACTATAGTATGCAATAAGCTGACCATCCTTATTGTTTATCTGTCAAAATGGCCTGTCTTGAGGTTCTGAAATCTATACCAAAGATCGATAACCACCTAACTCTTGCACACATAAATACATGTGATTACAGATTCACTGGAAGCAGCATAGCATCAGGACAAGAACAGAGATTCATTATGTTCTGAAATGTCATACCAAAACTCGTTTTTCAGTGGTGACTGTATACTTATACTAAAAATTCTAATTAAAGAGGAAATAAGGAGAACACGGATACAGATATCAAGCAGGTGCCTTCCGAGACTCACTAGGGCACTTAGCAGCCAAAGCCTCGGTTCTCATTCTGTGAAGCTGGGAGCAATAGTCTCTCTCCATCTGCCTCTCTCAGGTCACCCAGTTGGTCAAATGGGGTGATGTCCCTGAGATGGAGATCAGATACACTATGCAACATCCACAATCAGCATGTATTACTCAAGCATAATGGTGTTTCAGCAAAACGCATCAACACGAACATAAGCTAACTTAGGGTCACTTCTGTTAGAACTGTTGCCTATAATCCTTTATCTACATTTGAGGGGGATATTTGACAAATGAAACTTCATTCCTAAAACTCAACTAGGAGAGAATCTGGTTCTGGAGAGAAATACTTTTGGATCTGTACTGATAAAACACCCATTGAGCATGCTGGAATGGCTTGTACTGCTTTTAGAAAGGTATTTTCCAGACAAAAGGTTCTGTTTAATGTATGTTTAATTAGGGATGTGGCAATGGTTAAACGGGCAGGTGAGATGGTTAGCAATTTGACTCAAATCTTGGCTCTGCTTTCTCTCACTTTACTAAAGATTATTAGGCACCCTCAGGGTGCTGTTGGGACAATTTAATGTGCAAATGTCTACAAACTGGCTTCCTTGGCCCTTGAGAACCAGGCTGAGATTTCCCAACCGGTGAGTAAGCTCGATAGATGTTTGTTCCTCTTACCTGATGGCAGTTACCTCAGCTGACCTCATCTTCACTTTCTAGACATGTCAGTGCACTGTTCTGTGGGGACCTGTTGCTACCGACCGAAATTCTAAGAACCCGGGAAACAGTGATCGCTGAACAAAGAATAGTGCCGTGTCTCCACATTCCAAATGTGCACATGCTCTGCACCTGTGAGTATTGAGTCTGACTCAGAAACCAAAGAAGGGAAGCCTGATTAATTTGTCTGGTTAATGATTAGGAGTCTACAGAAAGAGTTTTAAAGTAATTAATGAAGCCCAACTTTAATCACACTCCCCAACCTTAAGCCAAAACCAAGAGCCTGTAAGATTAAAAAGCAGTGTTAGAACTGAGTTCCAAACTACCATTTCCTGAAGATACGCTACCCATATCTGTTCAATCATCAGAATCCTGTTTTATTCATATGCTTGTGATGAATCAAAGATTCATTGATCTTATGTGTTACAGACTGATGTCTGGGCTCCTGGGAACAGGCTAGCTTTACAAGTGCACGCTTCTCTCTATAAACATCTTGGTATCAATGGGCTTCTACCTTCCCATCTCGGAGGAGGTAGGAGAGAAGCAGGGGGGAGGGATGGCAGAACAATGGCCTTTTTATTCTTATAGGCTTGGGAAGCTCCCTGAAGTTCCCGTGCCTGGAAAAGATGTATTGGGATGAGTACATGGAATTTTTCTGTCATGAATTTCATTCATTGTCCTGTGTCCTCCAATTAATCACGTAAAGAGGTTATTAAACCCCAGCTACATAGCACCTTAGTTTATGGCTTGGGAACCAGATTCTTCATTAAATTCCTGGTTATGTCACTTACAAGTTGTGTGCTCTTGGATAAGTTTCTTAAGCTCTTTGTACCTCAATTTCTTCATCTGTAAATTAAGAATGATAATAACTATTTCTTAGGATCACTGTTTGGGCTAGACAAACTAATTTTATCTATCTATCTACCTACCTACCTATCTATCTATCTATCTATCTATCTTCTGTCATCCATTCATCGAGCCTCTATGTTTTTCTACTTGCTACTTACTACTATTTAATAGTGGCTGGTCCATTTTAATCATTACCTACTACTATTACTCTTATTATTCTATGAGACAACTTAAAGTTGGTACTAAAAATAATAATCCTGAAAATATTGGTGGCCAGAGATGTGTGGATAATTTTATTCCTCTTTACGGTTAAGAAAAGACTTAAAACACAGAGCAGAATGTTGAGCTGTTTACCTTTTTTGACTGTGATGTGTAATTCAGATTTGGTAGGCAGATACTCAGAGTTGGTTTGGGGTGCAAACACACCAAGTGATGCCTAATGGTAAAGAAAATAAACACTATTATAGATCTGCTAAAAAAGCTGTCCTCTGCAAATGGAAAACATTGTGGTCTTTTCATTTTGCCACTGAGTTCAGCCAGTGATGTCCAAGCAGAACAAATGGGACATAATAGGAAAGTCTACACATAATGTACTGTTCTACGTTCAAAGAGTGCATTTCTCTTACATGGCTATTCCCCGAAATTTTCAGAAAGATGATGCATAGAATGAGGAGGTTATTAAGCTAAAAATGAGCAACAGTAAAACAGAGGAAGGATTGCCAGGGCCAACAGAATTGAAGAGAAATCATTAAATATTATAGGTAATAGGAATGGAGGGGATTATAAAAAAATCTCATTAGCTGCCTTGTTTCATGAGAAGAACTAGTCTGCAATAGTTTGGATTCACAGATAAAAATATGTAAGGGGAGGGAGGGAGGGAAGGAGGGAGAGGGAGAGGGAGAGAGGGAGGGAGGGAGAGAGGGAAGGAGGGAGAGAGAGAGAGAGAGAGAGAGAGAGAGAGAGAGAGAGAGAGAGAGAGAGAGAGAGAGAGAGAGAGAGAGAGAGAGAGAGAGAGAGAGAGAGATTGAAGGCTTACATATTCTTTTCAATAGCCCATTGTTAGCAATGCTCCCAAGATTTTGTGTAACATAAATTCCTCACACTGCAGCCAAATCCTCTAAATGATGGTGCTGTGACTTGGGGAAGGCCACATAACTAGAATTCTTGGGTTAGCTTTACTGTTGCATTTCTGTTGTTCTTTTTAGTTTGGACTCAGAAGAAAATTTATCTCAAGCTTTCGACTCAGATTCAACCCCCACCTCTGCCTCTGTGTGTGCATGTGCCATGCATGCATGGGTATATGTGTGTCTCTCTGTGTGTGAATTTCTATAGAAGGAAATAATTTTAATCTTTGAATGATCCAGAGATCACTAGGAGGACTTCTGACTTATATCACAGGACTATGGATGCAGAGTTGTGTTGTTGTTTGATTGTGTGTATACACATTATGCCCTTTCTCTGTTGGGCAAGGTTTAGAGAAACCTTCACCATGAGAACTCTTCTTCTGAAGGCAAAACCAGTATTGGGGGGGTGGGGTCCTCAAATAATGCAGTTCCAGAAAACTGAAAGCTTGTAATGTCAGTTCTCGTTCATATAAAAAATTTTATAGTCTTATCTTGATTTACCACACACTATAAAATCTACTCATTGAAAGCATGCAATTAAATTGAATGCTCACAGTATGCTCACAGAATTGTTAACCCTCACCATTTATGATATAATATTTCCATTGCCCTAAAGAAACTCAGTGCCCACTAGAGGCCACTTGCTATAGCTACCCCACCTCTTGCTCCAACTCACATAACCATTAATCTGATTATGGGTTAGCTTGTTCTGGATTCACTCACACAAATGGCGTCATTCAAAATGTGGGCTTGTGACTGGTCTCTTTGACTTAGAGTAATGCTTTCCGCTTCATTAATGTTTTCAGATGCACCAGTACTTTATTTATTTTATCTATGAGTAATATCCTTCCATCAGTTGGTGGCATTTAGATCACTTCCACTCTTACCTATCAAACATGATGCTCTTTAAATAAATGTTCGTGTGTGTGTGTGTGTGTGTGTGTGTGTGTGATGTATTTCTTTCTGTTAGGCAGATACTGAGAGATGGAGCTACTCAATCATATGGTACTTCTGTGTTTGATATTTTAAGGAATTGTCAAACTATTTTTGATAGTTGTATATATTAATTATGTACCCTCCATGAAGTAAGTTTAAACTGTCATATCCATTTATGATCCCTTTATTACAGCCACCCTTAAGGCATGATTTTGATTTTAATGTGCATCCTGCAAGGTGATGTTAAATAGCTGTTCATGTGTTTATATTTCTATACCTTCTTTGAAGAAATGTTTATTTAAATTCTTTGCTTAGTTACTGAAATTGAACTGTTTTTTAAATTTTGTGTTGTATTGAGTTATAACAATTATAAGAGTTCTTTTTTTAAAAAATTAACTTGCTGATAAAATCCTTCTGAATAAAATAATCATCACACACCCAAATTAACCATACCCAAAGTCTACACATCTTGATGAATGTCTATGCTGTTAAAAGAGTCATTCTAAAGATGTGGAGCCTCACATTGCATTTCATACTTTCACTATCAGTTTTTAATATAACATTTACATATAAAATTTTGTATATAAGTTCCTCTCAGATACAAAGGGTAAACATATTTCCCCCTTGTGAGGAGTTTTCATTTTGTAGATTGAGTTCTTTGAGACTTTAACAATTAAACATTTTTATTGGTGCATATTCATTATGTGCAGTGAAGGGTTTCATCAAGACATTTTTGTACACTATACCATGCACTTTGGACATGACAACCTCACCCTCCCTGTCTCCCTAACTTTTACTTCCTACTTTTCCTATTCATTCCCCAAGTCTTACATCCATTTTTGTGCCCCATGTACACACACAAGTTTATAAATTTATGTAAAATCTAGTATCCATAAGTGAGAGAAAACAGTTTACATTTATCTTTCTGGATCTGCCTTGTTTCACTTCGGAGGATGCTCTCCAGGTGCATCCAATTGCCTTCAAACAACACAGGTTTGTTCTTAATGGCTGAATAAAATTCTACTGTGGTTGCAAACTGCATTGTCTGCATCCATCCATTTGTTGACAGACACCTAAGCCTATTCCATAATGTGGCTATTGTGAGCAATGCTGCTTTAATATCCTAATATCAACGATATATGCATCTCTGTGTTATGTTGACTTAGAATCCTGTATGTCTATATGCAGGAGTGGAATGGTTAAGACAGTAACTATGTCTATATTTTCCTGCAGATTCTCACATATTGCTTGAGAGAGTAGCCTCCAGGGTCAATAAATAGAGCCGGTATGAATCCCAGCTATACTAAGCCAATCAAATCTCTGATTACCCCTCTGTGAGCAGAAGTAATAATGTGCTTGCCTTACAGTGTTCTGTGAGAATTAAATAATAGTCCTGAAGGATACAGCCTACAGTTTTATCACAGGTCAGTTAGTTGGCTAAAGTCTTTAGAGAGAGCAAGTGCACCACCAGCCCTATGGATGTGACCTGACCCATGAAGTAGCCTGGGTTCAGTGTTCCCTGACAATGTAGAATGATTAAGTGGAGGCAATGCCTACTTGGTAATATCCTGGCATCTCAGCTACTCCTCATCTGAGCTTTCTGGGTGAAGGTCAGACCACCCTGTTAAGTGAGGGATGTTGTCCTTCTGAGGGATTGTCTGTAACGCCACTAAAAACAACTAGCCAAATCACATTATTCTATTTTCACACCAAGGAACTGGTTCATCTGATTGAAAGTTGAGATTTCTCTCCCTGTGTGTTCCAAGTTTCCTCAGCTCAGTGCTTAGCGAGCATCGAAGAGGGGAACGCCAGAGCACAGCTGCCTGGTTTCCAAGTCTGACTCCTCTGCTCCTCTGCTCCTCTGCTTGAACAAGTTACGTAACCGCAGCGAGCCTCAGCTACTTCTGAAATGGAAGCATGGGTTGTGCCTGCGCTGGAGAGCTATTGAGGGGGTTCTGTGGCCCAGAGGACATTCCACGAAGCTTAGTCCCCAGCACACCCACAGCATGAACAAGTCATTTCCAGCTGTTAGCCTTGGAGAGGCCCCGGGTTCTGGTTGTGAGAGGGTGAAATCCCAGAGTATTAGTTTCATTCAACTCTTGATAATCTTCCAAGGATAATGAGAAACAAAGGGCATATAAAACACCCATTTAGTGACATTTTATTGTAAACTATGGTTAATAGGATTGCCAAATTTTCCATCGCTCCCAAGAAGCTATAAATGAAAAAACAAACTCTCTCTCTCTCTCTCTCTCTCTCTCTCTCTCTCTCTCTCTCTCTCTCTCTCTTTCTCCCTTCCTCTCCCTCTCCTCTCCCCAGTGTGTGTGTGTATGTGTGTGCATGTGTGCATGTGCACATGTGCATGTATGTTTGTGCATGTATGCATGTGTGTAATTTAGAGGTGACTAAAATTTAGCCATTTTAGTCTGAGTCTACAGAACAAGAAACAAATTAGTGTCCAGACTATTTCTATTACTTCAAAAGAAGTTGAACAGTCAGTTCCTCATTCATAGTATGTTAGATCCTTAGGAGATTTCTTGTTGCAGGTCTCTTTACACATGCTTAGCATATATACACAGTATAAAACAATGGGCTTCACCATGGCATTTCCTGCACACATGTAACACACGCTGAATTCTTCCAGAAGGAGTTTAGTGTTTACTTCTTCCTTCTTGTCCTTCTCAATGTGTCCCTTAGTCCGTCCCTTCCTTCTCCCCTTCTCTCTCCCCCTCTACTTCCCTCCTCTCTACCTCCCTCTCTTCCTCTTTCCCATTCTTCTTTCTGTACATTGGTGGCCTTGTATCTCTGTATCAAATGGAAGTGTTTTCTTTGTAGGACTGAATGAGTGAGTGAAATAAAATGTCTTGATTCATTAGTACTCTGCCTGGCGTGTGGCAGCTCTCACTCCATGTTAGTTGTGGCTGCTATTACTCAGGAAAATTCTTTATCTTAGCCCCAATGTCTTGGTTTTCTGGTTTTGGCTTTTCAGATTTAAGCTTGAGAGCAATCTGCATGCACTTTCCCCATAGTTCTTTATCTGAAGACTGGGCTAGCTGCTCTCAGGGATGGGCCAGCATGAAAGTTGCTAGTAAACGTTTTGTGTTCGAGACTCCTTTAGGAGCCCAGGCTCCTAAACCAGCTTTAAATTGTTTTTTTAGATGAGAATTGATTCCAGCTGGGATGTGCTGATGGGTATCTGCTTAGATCCCTGGCTGCCTCTGTCCTGTTAGACCTGTCCCTAGGGGGCTGAGGCAATGGCCTTCACTGTGCAAAAGACAGGTAAAGCCAGGTGTAGCGAGACACCATTTCTATAGGGGCCAGTGGGTTCTTCAAAGGTCATCATGATCATCTACAGCCTTGCAGAGTCTTGGAAGTCACATAGACCTCTAAGGCTCAATGTGTTAAATTGATGATTATCAGCTGTCTGGCCTTCTGTAAAAGTGTTATAGTGGTCCACCTCTCTGTCTTCGTGGAAGATGGGGAAATCTGGGTGTTCTTGTGCCTATCTGTAGTACCAGACCTTGGGAGGCAGAAGTGGGAGCAGAAATGGGACCTGACTTAGAGTCCAGTCTGAGCCACACAGTGAGAGTCTTTTGTTTGGCCAAGTAACCCTGGCATGAAACATGAACCAAAACTAACATTTCTATCTTTTAATTTGTTTATCTCAGGTATTTTGTTATACTGGTAGTAAGCTATTTATTATTTATTATCCTATATTATGTTATATAGTATATAATTATATATAATATAGTGATAATATTTGTTGATGTTATTAATATATTATTGTAATTACTATTTGGGATTTGTAACTAGATGTTCGTTTTATTTAAATACATAATACAATTTATGTGAATAGGCCTTATATGTTGCTTATTTACCTTAAAATATTAACTTGTGGAAAATATTTTTAAAAACATTTATATTTCATCAATGTTATAATCATGCTGTAGTAATTCAAATTATTTTTGTCTGAAATGTCTTAATTTTTGTATTAAATTATCTTTTTTGTGGTGCTGGGAGTCAAAGCTAGAACCTTGTACACTCTAGAACCTTGTACACTCTAGAACCTTGTACACTCTAGAACCTTGTACACTCTAGGCAAATGCTCCACTACTAAACTAAATGAACACACGCTGAAAATTCTTTTAAAATTATGGTAAAGCACACACACATCATGACATTCTATTGTAAGCAGCTTCTAGCACAAGTGCAGTGATATTAAGCATGTTCTATGTGTTGTTCTGTGATCGACATTGCAATCCATTTCCAGAATGTTATTCTCTGAACCTGAAACTATGAATACACCAGACACAGCTCCCCATCCTTTGCTGTCCCCATCTCTTAGCAACCATCATCCCATGTCTATCTGTTTGAATTCATCTTCCTAGCTACCTTCTGTATGTGGAATCATGCAGTTAATCTCCTGACTGGCTTTTTAAAAATCAAACACAATATGCCAGGGTCCATTCATATTAGAGCATGTGTCAGAACTTCCTTTCCTTTCCAGGTTGAATAATATATTATACTCTGTGTATATATGCCACATCTCAAAATTAACAAATACTTAAACTTGTTTACACATTTATTCAACATGGACATGGATTCTTCTGTGTAGACAATGCTGTAAGGAACACAGATGAGGGTATCTTTTTGAGGTTATCGGACTCTTTGGTCATAGGTGTGTATTATTAATTCTCATGGCTTCTTATTGCAGGCAGAGACTTTTCTCATTTTGATGATAAATGTAAGATACAAACCATGACAGAATCATTCACTTAATTATTCAAAAAAGTGGCTGATCTTAGCCGAATATCATTAAGAGTCATTTTATCACTACATCCTCCCTTCCTTTAAAGATTAACTAGTATTATTTGATTTTTACCCTAGGTCCCTGGGATACCTAGTCTCTATTTTTTTGGTTAACCAAGTAGTTTTGGATATGGGTTGTATCTTGTGTAGTGGGCCTTAAGTCAAACAAGTTATTGTTTGTTTACTTGTACTGGTTTGTGCTACTGTTGCCTTACCGTATCTCATAGGCAGGACCATGGTAGATCGAAGGGTTTATGGCTGACTGGTTGTTTACATTTCTGTTTTGGTAGCAATGCAAAATACCTTTCTGTATAAAAGACACTAGAACATAGGGGTGAAGTCTCTGTGTGGGCACCAGCTCAGCTTCTCCATGCTCAATGAGCCATGTGGGTGCTTTCTTCAGTAACGGGACCTTGCTGTCCATTTATGGAAAGCCACCAATCGCCTTGGCAGCAGCCAAAGGTGGTGAAAGATTTTTAAGGAAATAGCATTCTCCAGATATAACATGCACATATAAACTCATGGAGTCCTGGCAGCGAGCTCAAGCTAGACAAAATCTCAAAACAGAGTAGGGGAAGTGGGCCCAGAGTTCCACTCCAGGGAGGTGGCTAGTCTCCAATGATACCCTCTCAGAGGGGGAAAGTCAGTTCTCCAGGGAACTGACACTGGGTATGCTAACACACACCAGGGAGGCTCCATGCTCTCCAGTAGTTGGCCAAAACAAATCAGACTCCATGGCTTTTAGTTTTTGTATTCTTTCTTTGTCTGTCTGTCTGTCTGTCTAGAGAAAGAATATGAAGTTGTATGGGTAGGGCATTGAGAAGGATCTTGGAGGAGTTGGAGGTTGGGAAAGAATATGATCAATTTTTTTGTTTTTTGTTTGTTTGTTTGTTTTTCAAGACAGGGTTTCTCTGTGTAGCCCTGGCTGTCCTGGAACTCACTCTGTAGACCAGGCTGACCTCGAACTCAGAAATCCGCCTGCTTCTGACTCCCAAGTGCTGGGATTAAAGGCATGCGCCACCCAGCTGTCTGATAAATGTATATTATATAAAACCCTCAAATGACAAAAGTAACAACAGAACAAGAGACTCCTTCTCTTGATGTTTGGATAGTATTTTGACATTAGACATATCCAAAACTTTGCCTAAATCCAAGATAAGGTGGCACACTTGTCTACCTGCAGAATTTAAAAAATATTCTTTAGATCTTGTGAGAACTGGGAGACCGTGGATGTAAAATCCTTTGTGAAAAATGGTGTGAACACCTGTGGTCATTGTCTTTCGGAGATCTGGTTGCGTGGACTTTTTACCTTTTAAATTTTTAGATTGTCTGGGCAGTGGCGCTGTGCACCTTTAATCTCAGAAGCTGGGGAGCAGAGGCAGGCAGATCTCTGAGGCTAGAATGCTCTACATGGTGAGTTCTAGGACATCCAGGGCTACAAAAGAGAAATCTTGTCTCTAAAAACCAAAATAAATAAATGATAAATAAATAAATAAATAATAAACATTTAGTTTTAGCTATTTTTGAAAGTGTGTATAGGTGTACATATATGTGTGTATGCATCTCCCTCTGTCTCTCTGTCTTTCTGTCTCTCCCTCTGTCTGTCTCTGTCTCTGTCTCTCTGTGTGTGTGTGTATGTGTGTGTGTGTGTGTGTGTGTGTGTGTGTGTGTGTGCATGCATGCCTGCAGAGGCCAGACGTGCTAGGTCCCCCAAGATCTGGAATTGTAGATGGTTGTGAATTACTGTCTGTGGCTGTTGAGAAACAGTGTCGGGGCCCCTGCAAGAGAAGTATTTGTGTTCTTATCTGCTAAGACATATCTCTATCCTCTTGCCCCATCTTTTTTTTAAAATTATTATTGTTGTTGTTGAAAGATTAAGTCTTACTTCAGGATAACTGTAAACAAATCTCCGCACTAACATTCCTTCCAGTTCAGTGTCTGAGAGCTCGTGGGCAGCTGTTTTGTGGAGGAGGCGAGCCTAGACTGAGCCTTTGGGAAGTTGCATTTGCATCATTAGCAGTCAGACTGCTGAGTGGGACTCCCAACTCACACACAGGCTCTGAGGCTGTGGGCTCAGAACTTCCTGAATACTAATGCCTCTAACTTCGAACTTCCCCACTAGTGAAACACAGTGAACTACAGCCCTGGCTTCTAGATTGCAGTTCAGATTTCAAGAGCTAATATTCCAAGAGGCCCTCTTGTCCCCGGCCCCAGCACAGAGTGTGTTCCCCTGCTGCCTACTGCAGTGTCACAAACCATCTCGGAACCCCTCAGCTATGCCCTGCTCTATCCCCACTGGCCCTTCACCCATGCTCTCCTCTCCGCTGAAATTTCTGCCAACAGGAGCCTACTGCCTTCCTAACCTTAGTCTTATGTCATAGACATTTTCATTACAAAGACCCTTGTCAGGACTGGCTTCAACTTCCTTGATCTCCACAAATACTCCACCCAGGCACCTTAGGCCTGGGACCATATGAGCAGCACATGTGCCCTGTGAGTTCTGCAGGATCTCTAGTGAAAGACACCAACACCAGGGCATTGTATTAACTTCCATAGGGAGGAGCTTGAGCTTGACTTTGGAGAGCCAGTCTCAGCACCTTGGAGAGTCTCAAGTTCAGGGCATCTCTCTCTCTCTCTCTCTCTCTCTCTCTCTCTCTCTCTCTCTCT
>NC_034604.1:34654603-34710503 GCF_900095145.1 Mus pahari
TCTCTCTCTCTCTCTCTCTCTCTCTCTCTCTCTCTCTCTCTCTCTGTGTGTGTGTGTGTGTGTGTGTGTGTGTGTGTGTGTGTAATCTCACTGCTGTACTAGTGTAGAGGTCTGGAGACAACTTTAGTCAATCAGTTCTGTCCTTCCATTATCTGGGTTCCAGAGACTGACCTAGGTTGTCAGGCATGGCAGCAAGAACCTTGACCCACTGACCCATTTCACTGGCCCTACCTGCATTATATCTTTTATTTGAAAGACAAATGGGGGCAAAATCCTTCAGTTTACTCTCTTCTGCTTTTTGGAGTCAGATACTATTTCTTTGGGATGCACAAAAGAAGGTTAGTCAGTTTCTTATTGGAGATAGAGTTTCGCTGGTTTCTTGACAGCAGAATTATTCTGGAGTTTTAATCTTTGGTGGGAGTTACTTTATTCCTCTTTGATTCTGGAGATAGCTGACAAGTCTTCTCCACACAAATTATGTGGTTCGAAAAGGAAAAACAACAACAACAACAACAACAACAACAACAACAACAACAAAAACCCCACTGTATGAGAAGCACTAAAGGAACAGCATGACTAGCTCTGCATGCAAATCCATTCTTGTTATTGAACAAAATAATTAATAATTTTCTCTCAAAACTTCTACCACCCCTCATGTAGAAGACACACAGAAACACACACACACACACACACACACACACACACACGTGCATGCATGCTTAAATTTTATCTTATTCGGGAATCTAGAAATCATTAACTTTTGTTTTTGCTTTCAAAGTAAGACCTTGTGACTCATCAGCCTCAGAGAATGACGTTTTGTAAGCCTAGCATCTTGTTCACTTGCTAATGAAATAACTTTTTGTGAAAAATCTATGGTGGGAGCTCCCTCACACTTCCAAGGAGGAAACAGTAGGAAATGCTGAAAGATTTCAATCTCATATTCATTCATTTGGCATGTACTAATCAAATGTCACATGCATGCAAGGGATGCTCAGCACCTGGGTGTGGATGGTCTAAGATGTGTCTAGCTTTTGCTAAATTGAGAGTGTGTATAGATATACTTAGAAGTGTCAAACAAAATCAGGTTGGTACTGGGACAGGAGAAAGGAAGGGTCACCTCACTGGTATCACTAAGACATGGCCGGCTGAGACTCTCAGCTGTGATACACGGAGGAAGAAGCAGTTTTCCTTTGCTGTCGCTTGCGGTCATCTGCTCTAGGAAGCATGTCCCATATTTTCTACCTAGTTGGCGTCAATAGCAACAAGAGCTAATGCTTCATTACTTTTCCACTCTTCTGTGTAGCTTGATCCATTCTTGATTTGCTTTGATTTTATTTTCAGCCAGAACATGGTTGAGCCACAGTCTGTTCCCATGTACCTTATGAGCAACAATCTTATGATGATGGTTAAGGAGAGGGTAGGTGGGACCTTGGGGAAAGTGATCTGGCTAATGGTGGAGGACTCAGGACACTTCTTAGAGACTGGGAAGGCAGCTTTTAAATGACTGGAACAGGCTTGTTATCAGGCAAGAGCTCTAGAGTAGACCTTAATCAAGAGAAATTGGCACTAAAAGTGATGGTTTCACTGCCCACTTGTGAATGAGATGAAGGAACAGTAAGCACAGACCTTCTAATTGGTTCAATCTCAAAAACTTGTTCAGACTGGATAGTTGCAGGTCTGGCTGTGGTGTGGTAGGAAAGGCATGGTGCTATCAGAGCAGATCTGAGCCTGCCTTAGAATGCCACTACTAACAGATTAATCCTTGAAGACACTGGACCCCTCCAAGTGTTATACAACACAGAGAGGGTTTGGATGAACTACAACAACCTAGCACGCTAAGGCATTAAATCAAAACCTGCAAGACAAAGACCGTTAAGACCTATTCACACAGTCTCACATTTAAGCTCAAATTGTAGCAATAGGCTACATTTTGAAGTCAGAGAAACATGGCTCTATAGCAGTTCATGGTACAAGGTCTGATCATAACTCAACATGCATGAGTAAAGTTGTGTGGTTGAAGAATGTTCGAGAACTATGGTGCACTGCTAGAAATGAGCAGGGTGGCCTCACGTGGCCACCTACCCTTACACTGAATTTTAAGGGTCTCTTCTCTCTAGTCTTTCCTATGCTTGTAGACTTGGACATTGTAGAAGTTCAGGGTATCTGGACTTACCTCAAATGAATTTTTTTGGGGGGGGGGGGTTGGGGAGGCGAAAGTCTGGGCTTTTGAAAGAGTTTGAACATGTTTTGCCCCAGATCTCTTCTCCTTAAACACACCCACATGCTCTTTAAGAGGAATTCATCCATATGGTATATTCATCGGCTGTTCACTCATCAAAATTGCTATTGTGTCAAAAGCATTTGATTTCCAACTTGCCATTTAAGTTGTTCCAAAAAAGTGCCTGCAAGCTTATTTGCTTGAGCTATGAAGTATATCTGGTAAAAAAAAAAAGACAATGTAATTTTTTTCTTTTTAAGTTTCAACTTAACATTGGTGTTGCTCAAGGCTTTTAGACTTGCTGGAATTCCTTCTTTTAAAACCACCATGATCTTTGCCACCCATTCCAAATTTAAAGGGTAATAATAATGATAGTGGTGATTTATGATGATGATTGTGGTTATTTGATAGGTTGGGTTGTTTTCTGATTGTTCTTGGAACAAACCTCCCCCATCCCCATAATTATGACTGCAAAAGTAGAGCAGGCATAAGAACTGGAAAGGAAAGTTTGAAAGTAACAAGGGATCTTTGGAATAAAGACATTGGCGCACGTAAAGGACGTTTGATTTGCAGACAGAAAACACAGGCTGGGAACAGCCTTTTTCCGAAAGTGATCAGTCATTCCCTCTCAGTCTTCTTCTCACACAAGTTCTAGAGTTTGATGGCTGAGAGTTGACTTGATATTCCCCATCCAGAGTCTTGTTTTCTACTTCCAACTCTTAAAAGAAAATTAAGTCTTAGCTAAACCTCATATGCTAAGTGTAGGTTAGAACACATGTCCAATGTCTGAGTGGGCATCTGGTACTATTTTAACCCAAATTTCAGGGAGAGAGTAAAGGAATATTCTGCCATCCTTCATAAGTAAGTAAAATGAACTGGCAGCTAGAGTTGACCCCACAGCTTGGTCCTCACTAGACATGGTCAAATGATTAGACCTATTCTTTTGTCAGTGTATTGTCCCAACAGTGACTCAGTGGAAGGGGGAACTGACCACAAGATAGTAAATACTTCTACTTTATAGTCTGTGGTGTACTGTTCCACTTTTAAACTCATATGTGAGAAGAGGGCCATGAGGAATTTTACATAGATTGAGAGTCAGCAGAATGGTCTATTCCCTATAGACATTTCCATTCATCCATGTGTTCCTTCAGCAAATATTATTTCTAGGCCACCTACATGGGCTAGATGTTATAGGCACTGAGAACTTTGAACTGAATGTGACAGATAGGATAGTTATGCAGATGGAATTTACTCTATGGCACATGCCTCTTTCTGAAGAGGGATTATCATTCTATAAAGCCACCTTTCCCCAAGTGGTCATTGTCTCAAGCGTAAATGACTTGATGAATGTGGTGTCCAGAGGCCAAGAGGATCATAAAAGATTCCATTAGCACAATATCTTAGTCCCAAGACAGCTTTGCTCAAACTTTCACAAGGAATAGACAAATGGACAAAGCTCAATATGAAAGCAACTTTTCAAGACTGCTTCCAAAATTGGTTTACATACATTTTATATATTTATTTAAAAGTTGCAAAGAGACCTAGCAAGACAAGGTAGATGTCTCCCCTGACCAGCTTCCCAGTGCATGCAGCAGGAACATGCTGTAACTTATGGAAACAGTCCTCAAAAAGAGCTGGGTGTTCAGGTAAGATTGGGCCAAGCAAAGTCAACATGTCTCTTAACACAGTGTGCTTTTGAGCCTTCAACATTCAAACCCACACAGTGACTTCCGGACAGGTAGAAAGCATGTGTTGTGGGGTTCCCTGTGAACTTGACCTTTTCTCCTCCTCCTCTTTATCCATGCCTGCAGCAGCAAGAAGAAATGAGACTGGTCAGCGAAAGGCAGACTTAGAAAATGATGCCTCATTAGGAGATGGAGAGTTGAAATGACTGTGGAGGGTGATTTTAATGTGCAGACTTGCCAGACCATGGTGGGCCCAGGTAGCTGACTAAATGTTTGGGTGAGTCTGTGAGAATTTCTGGACAACACTAGCATTTTAATTATAGGCAGAGGAGAGTAGATTGCCCTGCCCACTGTGATGAGCATCGCCAATTCAGTTGAATACCTGTATAAAAAGAAAAGGAAGAGGGAGAAAGAGCTGGTGTGCCAGCTTGCTGCCCTTTCAGACTAGACTGGAGTTTATACCTTTGGGTTTTTGCTTCCTAAGCTTTCAGACTTGGACTTGAATGGACACAATTCATTCTCCTTGTTCTTGGGCCTTTGAATTTAGAGGAAAGCAATACCATTTACTTATCTGGGTGTTCAGATTATAAATAGTAGACTTTAAGACTTCTCAACTTCCAGAATGTCAGCCATCAATTCTTTGCAATAGTGTGTGTGTGTATGTGTGTGTGTTCTGTTTTCTTGAAGAACCCTGCCTAATACATGCCAATGAAAAGTGATACTTACTGGATCAATAACAGGTTCTTGCATCAACTGTAGAAAGAAAGGAGTCAGGATGAACTGTGTCTTTGCTAGTAAGGATCTGCCCTCTCTCTTACATAAAGCCTGCTGTCAGTTGAAGCAGAAATGCCATGGCACTCAAGATGTGCTGTTGCTGCCAGCTTGGCTCTTGTGTAGACTGGCACACAGCAGGTCCACATCACTGTAACACTGACCTTTGGTAGTGAGAGAAGCAGGCAGCCCTCTTCCTGTCAGAAAGGTAAAGATAAAAATTCAGGTTTGGGGAGTCTGTGGGCCTTGTACAGAGTTCAGCTCTGCCGTGCTCCTCTTCAGTCTGTCAGGGGACACAGAATCATCTGTGCCATCACTCACATCTGCATGAGCTGGATGGGAAGCTGATGATAAATTATTGATAAGACAGAGGGGATTCTCCAGATAATTTAGGTCAGGCATCTACATAATCTTCAACTCAGCAAAAATGGCTGTCTCCTAGCAATAGAGCCCATTTATTAGTTAAGGCTGCGTAATAATAAAAGAATACGACGATGTAAGGCAGAGAGAGCAATTGTGTCTCGGCATCTGCATCTGCTCGCTGACAAGAAACAGCCCAGATGAAGTGTGGCAGGTAATGATTAACTTAAAGTGTCTGAGTGCTTCTGAGCCTCGCAGGCAGAATCTATGTATCTCAGAATTCCTAATGTCAGGTTCTTTTACCAGATCCCTATGAATCGAAGCTAGCTATTTAGGAGGCCACGGTTGAGCAGAACTTTGACGTGTTAGCAGTACAAAATTTGTGGTCAGAGCTCTAAGGCCAAAGCTTAGGGGAGCTGTGCACAACTACATGGACAGGATCTCTCTGTCTCTGTCTCTGTCTCTGTCTCTGTCTCTGTCTCTGTCTCTCTCCTTTCTCCTCCCTCCCCCTCCCTCCATCCCTCCTTCCCTTTCCTTCCTTCCTTTCTTTTCTTTTTTTCAGTTTTTGAGACCGGGTCCCATGTAGCACACAAATGGCCTCATATCTGCTATGTCGACAAGAATAACTTTGAACTTGTGACCCTCCTGATCTCCACTTGAAGAATGCTAGGATTATAGGCATGTGCCCCCACACCTGGTTCATGCTGTCCTGAGGATTGAACCCAGGGCCTTGTACATGGTAGATGAGCACTCTACCAGCCGAGTCACATCTGGAGCACCCCAAATGCACAATACTTGGCACAGAGTACTTGCTCCATGGATGGCAGCTGTTCCTGTCACCGTCTTCATCACCGTTCCTTATGCTCATGTCTATGGCCAGCTGCTTGGTCAGATGCTGTTTGGTAGAACCACCAGCCTTGATGGGTGCACACTGAACTTTGGTGGCTTGGGTGTATAGATGTAGACAAGGGTTGAAGAAGAAAGGACATCGTTATGACTTACCATCAACTTGGGGTTGGATTTCAGCATGCTTTCTGGCAGGGTAAACGACTTTAGGGGATTTGCCTCAGTAGGTCTAGCTGTAAAATGGGCATGCCAATTCTTAGGATTCAGGGTGATAAAGTGTTATGTGGCACCCAGTTTCAGGCTCAGCTAGGCTTAGTTACTTTTGATTCCTATACCCAGTGGGAACTGGGCAAGCTCAAGCGAATGTCACAGGGAAATTTTAATCTGCCCTTACAATGTAAAACACCTGGCTAGAAATGGCTGGTTCTAGGAATTTAGCTAATCCAAATAGTCTGGCTAAATCCTAGCTCAGCTGATCTGGCCACAGTGTCATTTAGCTCAGCAGAAAAACCCACAACAGTGTAACAGAGCCAAGTGAAGCTTGAGAGAATGTACAGGCCTCTCTTGCTAATCAAGGCCTCCCTGTTAGCGGCCCAGTGCTGGAACAGTGAGGACCAAGGGACTGGGCATTGTCTGTCTCCACAGAACAGTTCACGGTTTCCTGGCATGCTTCCTCAGTCACCTCAACCGAGAGTCCTGACCGGCCGGCCGCGTGCCTTCAGGATGATGGTGCCTCACTGCCATTGCAGCCAGTTCTTACAGCTTGGGTGGCATCTGCTCCAGCTTGGTCAGCCTGGCTGGGGAGGGGCTGAGGAAGGCAGTGGGAATACAGAAGCAGTCTGCAGAGCAAGCCCTGGCTAAGGCTTGGTCTGGGGGTGGGGGCGGGGAGGGGCCGTTTCTGAGTAAAGGAAAAGGCCAGATCTGACTGCTTTGAAGTTCTTGAGGGGCGTGGAGGGTGTTGCCGTAGTGCTAGGGTAGTAAAAAGCTGGAACCCCCAGAATGAACCCCCAGAATGCCTATGGACAGGGATTTGTGTCAGTGGTACCCTATTGTACCTCTCCTCCCAGAGGAATGATGATTTCATAAGGGAAACAGGATGCTTTGAAGTGCTGGTCAGGGCCTTGTCTGTGTACAAACGAAGCTGGCTTACGGTTTCTGTTTACCGTTCCAGAGTCTGTGTTGAGTGCTCCCAACTAATATGCTAACTAATTTGAGTCTTACAGCCACCTGAAGCATGTTTGATATTCCCCCGGAGAACTAAAGACATTTAGCAGAAAGGAAAGAGGCCTACCAACCTCGCCCAACACACCCTCGCCCGTGCCCCCCTCTCATTTGTTTGAAAATGTATATGAACTAGCTGAACTTGTTTGACTGTGTCTATTCAATTACTGGATTTAATTTGTGTGGTCTGACAGCTTTCTCAAAAGAAAACAGCCTCAACCGAATCCTCAGGGCCCACACACAACATGCACTATACACCGAACGGAAATATGGCACCGCTGACAAAATACCAAGAAAAAAACCCTTTCTCTCAAAAAGTACATTTCCAAGGCCTTTAGCAACATGTACACACTTAACAGAAACCGTGCTTGGGGGGGGGGGGCGGATAAAGGCAGTGGAATGGCCAGCAGAGCAAACAACTCATGTTCCAAGAGTTCAGTAGCAGATAAAAACAATGTACCAGAGAGGGCTGGATTAAAATGCCCTTTGATAGACAATAAATGGATAGAAATCCCAGAGGACCAGAGAGTGCTTATTAATTGTTATCATTTATAAAATGCTGAAGGCACACAGGGAGCTTCCGGGCCACGGCCAGATGGTTAGTGTACCTGGAAGTCTGTGCTTGTTTTCGCATGCCTTTCACAGTGAGGAAAGCTAAGGCGTCTCCCTCCCAGCTCGCCACTGAGCAGGGCAGATCGCAACAGGGCACAGGCTTGGAAACCAGGGAACTTTTATAGGTGCATTTTGGTACAGAGCAAGAATTAAGTTGTCCTTGATTACACCGCCAGTGCAATCTAACACTGTCACAAAACAGAAAGGACAGAGACAATAGCAGGTGTGGAGACTGCCCTTAGCTCCACTGTCAGTGGATTTCTGCCAGGTGGTACTGCTAACGATTACTATGTATGAAAATTTGACAGTATACAAGGAGCTTGAGGGCCACGTACAATGTACCTTATGCCGTTATGATTTGCCCTTGAAAGGCCCCAGTATAACTCTCTGAAAGTCAGAGAAATAAGTTCAAAGGCATTGTTAAATTGGATAAATTCACAGAACAGAAGATTAAATGCCAAACCAGCACAATTCCATAAATAAGGTGACTACATCAGTGTAAACTAAATAACTTAAATCCACAAAGACTTGGTACCTTTCTACAAGGACTCTAGTGATCTTGAAACTTCTAAACTGCCCAGGGCTATTAAATTTTATCTTAACTTTATTTTGGTATGTTCTAAAATTTTATTGTATATGGATGAGTGTTCTGCTGCATGTATATCTGTGTACCACAAGCACGCCTGGTGTCTGGAGGTGAGAAGAGGGTTGTGGGATCCTCTGGAACTGGAGCTATGGATTGTTGTATGCTACTGTGTGAGTGCTGGGAACCTAACCTGAGTCCTGTGCTCTCAACTTACCTAAAAGCCATCATTTGAACCCCTTTGATTCATACCTAATTTAAATTGTTTTGGAGACTATAAAAAGGTGAAAATCCACACAAACATTCTATGTGGAATAAGAATTATTTTATGTATCCTAAAATTAGATAAATGATTGCATGTGAAGGACAATAGGCCAATTTGTTTAACATTATGCATTCAAAAACCACAAATCAAATAGTAGGGTGATAAAACCTACTTCAACTGGAAGAGATAAGACTGGTATGACAGAGTCTTCTGAGTGTGTCCGTGCATTAACTAACCGAAGGAAAGAAAAAATGATACGACTTTAATCAACCAAGACCAAAATTTCATTTCAACCAAGACCAAAATTTCTCAACACAAAAGCATATTCAACACTCTTGGAAAGACAGAATTCTTTTACTTCGTACTGGGTTACTTGAAGCTACGTTCTTTTACTTGATAGAGTTTATTTCAACTAAGTGTTTGTGCTTAATCCTTTAGTATAGTTCCCTTTAAGAGAAAAGGCATGCTTCCAGCTGCCATGAGAGGTCATTTCCCACTGCCATGAGAGGTCTTTTAGAGCTGAAGGGATGACTGATAGATGAAAGGTTAAGGGGCGCGTGCTCCCCTTCCACTGAGTCACCCAGCATCTCTGCAAGCTTCCACTCGTCTGCCTATTGCCTTGTGTCTTGGAGAGCTATCCACTGGGAAGAGGACACGTTTTACCTGGTTTTCTCTAGAATTAACCACCAGGTTGTTTTGGGCAATGGGCTGGAACAGAAGTGGCAGTGTTCCAGTTGTGAGCAGCGGCAGCCTCAGGAGCTGTAGTGTAGATTCACAGGCTCTCAGGGCTTTTCCCTGCTATGGGAAGTATGTGTTCTTGACTGGGGCTGTGTCTTCAGAATATATACCAGGGTGAGGAAAACCACAGAAACATTAGCGGGATTGAAGTCTATCCAATATGTTACGTGAGTGAGTGAGAGAGAGAGAGAGAGAGAGAGAGAGAGTTTTGTTGTACATCACTGAGTGTAGGCAACTCCTTGTCATCTCAGCATAAGTTAGGGAGAGATAATATAGACAGAGGGAAGTATCTTATGTACATTTGATCAGCAATCCAGAAAACCTAATTCCCTGTATTAGAAGCAGTAAATAAACTAAGTAAAAATATTACATACAAAGTCAATGCTTTTTTTTTAAGCATTAGCAATAGTCAGTCAGAAAGAAGATAATAATCACTATTCCTATTGGCATGAAGCCTACTAAATATACAGGAACTCATTATACTACTAAAAAGGTGAGCAATACAGTCAAAGAAAAAACGCCTTTAAAATAATAATGAAAGACATCCAAAATGGAATATAGCAACTTACTTTTAGATGAGATAATGTTAAATAGGGAAAATAAATTATCCTGTTTAATCTATAAATGAGTTAGGATACAATAAAAAAATACTTCTACTCAGATTCTTTTGTGTATAACACTAGGGACCGCCTGGGTTAGGAGTTCATTGCTGTGAAGAGACACCAGGATCATGGCAACTCATATAAAGGACAAGATTTAATTGGGGCTGGCTTACAGTTTCAGAAGTTTAGTTCATTATCATCATGGCAAGAAGCATGACATACAGGCAGGCATGGTGCTGGAGAAGGAGCTGGGAGTTCTGCATCTTTATCTGTAGGCATCAGAAAGAGACTGTGTGCCACATAGGGAGTACCTTGAGCATATATGACCTCGAAGCCCTCCTACAGTGACATACATCGTCCAACAAGGCCACACTTCCTCCAACAAGGTCACATTTCCTAATAGTGTCACTCCCTATGGGTAAAGCATGCAAACACAGGAGTCTACGGGGGCCATACCTATCCAACCCACCACAGGAATGAACCAGGATTTTACCCATGTTCAGCGGGCACTCTATGACTAAGATGTGTCCCAAGCCCTTTGCTCATAGTTTTAAAAGACTGTGATAAAAAAACGTACTTAAAATTTTATTGAAGTAAAAATAGTCTATGAATGAGTTATAAGCACAACTAGAAGGAAATCTTACCTTATTAAATATGAATGTACCTGTCAAAGGGGTAACACCAAAATTGGTGGCAAACAGGAGTCACCAAAATAGAGCATCTACCCAGACAAACTAAAGACAACCGGGAAGAATAAGACAGAACAGAGAGCTCAGACTCTTCTGTATAGATGGACGTTTAACTGTGACAGAGAGTGTGCCTCACACCATCATCCTGCAGCAACATTGGGACAACTGGCTCACTGTTCATTCACGGAATTGGATTGTGGCTTCTCAGATGAATGCGGACTTCGTGTGGATTGAAGACCAAGTGTGCACAACTGCACACTCAGTGGAACGTGAGGTCAGATGATGACTTGGTGATGTAAAGACAGCAATGGTGACCTAAGGACAGGGAAAAACTCCTCCAACAGTTTCAGAAAGCATAAGTCATAAAGCAAGGTGCAGATGGCCCAGAGTCCATGAACATTAGTGTGTCCTGCTCAAGAAAGGCACTATAGACAAGTGTGTTACACTGACAACAACATGTAGAAAATTATAACTGCTTTAAATCCATGAAAGTTTCAGGAACAACAACAAAACAAAGCCCTTCAAATGAATAGAGAAAGACAGAACCCCCGATAGAGGAAAAGAAAAAGGAAACAAAGAGGACTGAGAAGATCCTGAAATTACCCGAAATTACAACTACACTAAGAGAAGAGATGCTTATGTCCTAAGTACATGGAAGAGGAAGTCTTTCTTTCACACGCTGGTGGAGACGTGAGGAGCAGGAGCCTCATTATTCCTGGTGAGTTACTGTGGCTCTCCTAGAAGGCATCTGGTACTGTCTAGGGAAATTAAGGCTATAGATATGTCTGATATATATAACTCGGCAATTCTACTACAGATATGTACGTTAGATAACCTCTTGCTCACCTTTCGTGAGAGACTACACGGCGATATTTATTGCAATTTTACTTAGAGTTGTAGAGTATTGGAAGCAACACATGGCTTCAATTCTGGTAGGAACAGCAATGTTGAGGACACATGTGTGAGTTGTAGAAGTAGCATTGAAAAAGGACAAATTAGATGCTTACACAGCTACATAGGGCAGATTGTGACCTGTTGGGGATGGGGTCTAAAGCTTTGTCGTAATTCGGTTCCCAAAGTCACATGGGAATCTGCATTTCCAAATGCTGAGGTCTCTTCTCCCAGCTGGCTTTGATTGGTAATAAAGAATTACCTTACAGCCAATGGCTGGGCAGGGAGATGGAGGCGGGACTTTTAGATCACGAGGGCAAAGGACAGAGGAAGAAGACGAACAGGAGAATCGCCATGAAGCAGAGAGATCAGATTTAAGAGCTACAGGAGAGAAATCATCCAGCCATGTAGGTGTAAAGGGAAAGCAGCCCCATTGGGGGGCTGCCCAGAAAGTAACAAGACAGCAAAGATAAAATATTGACTTAGAAGGAAACTATTGACTCAGGAATTCCGGAAGGGTGTGCTAGCCATAGGGGAGTTTGGGGTGCCCAGCAAGTTAGGCATATCAAAATAAAGCTGCTGCTGCTGCTGCTGCTGCTGCTGGTGGTGGTGGTGCTGCTGNTGGTGGTGGTGGTGGTGTGTGTGTGATTCATGAATCCAGAGAAGTCTGATGGGTGTCAGGTTCTCAGAGTGGATTGACTATTCACCGCTACAGTGGCCCTCAAAAACTAGTGCCTCATGGAAAAAAAGGAATGGCTGTAAGGGTTGCTGTTGCTATAATGAAACACTACGTCCAAAAGCAAGATGGAGAGGAAAGGATTTATTTGGTTTATACTTCCATAGCCTAGTACATCACTGAAGGAAGTCAGGATAGGAAGTGGACAGGGACACTGAGGCAGGAGTTGATGTAGAGGCCATGGAGGAGTGCAGCTTACTGGCTCACACCTTATGGCTTGCTCAGGCACTTTCTTATAGCACTCAGGACCACCAGCCCAGCGATGGTCCCACAATGCACTGGCCACTCCCCTATCAATCACTAATTAAGAAAATGCCCTAGGGGCTTACCTGCAGCCTGATCTTATGGAAGCATTTTCTCAAGGTTCTCTCCTCTCATATGATTATAGTTTGTGTCAAGTTGACATGAAATTAGCCAGCACAAGAAAGTTCAGTGACGAGAGATGACAGTTTCACATAATTTTGAAAACATTGCAAAATAATATCCATGTTTCTCTCTTTCTCTTTCTACACAGAGAGGATGCCCTCTGACATTTTGTATTTATAGGATAGTCCCACAAGCTCCTTCACTATAGTTGAGCCTTGGGTATGCAATGGATGAAAGTGAGGAATTTGCTTGTGTAAAACATTGCCAGCAGGAAATATAAACAGGACAGACGCAGTTATTGAATTTAATGGCACTGGCTGTGTTTAGATTTTTATCTTACTTTTTTAAAAAAAAAAAGATTTTGGAGCAATATTGAAAGATGAGGGAAGATGCTAAATTTCACTGATGGATTATTCTTAGTACTTTTAAAACCAGTGCTATCCTCAAAGACAGCATGCCTCATAAGCGCTGGTTCTCTTTGAGTAAAAAAAACCACATGTTCAGATGGTTCAAGCATGTGAAATACAGACATGCTTAGGACATGCTTAGCCAGCTTGTGGTGGTTACTCAGTAATAAACATGACCTTGGAGCAGAATCCTTTTGTTATCCCCCCTCAGGGCTAGCCAATGGGGTAGACAGGGTGAATGACATTATCACGTGAATGGAAGTCTAGTGGAATGGTAAACCACAGGTATCTTAAATATTCCACAAGACTCATTGACCAGAGTTGTATAGGATTAGAATGTTGCAGGTAAGTATTAACTTGGACTCTGTTTAGTCTCCCCTCCCCAACAGTCAATTACTGCCCACCTCTGTGTGTGACCCCTTGTGACTGTGAGGTAAATAAATCCCATTTTTTTTTTTGAATGTCCAAACAGCACTGGTTTGTAGCAATCTAAAGGCTAAGAGTGTCATCAAATAGCACCTGAGACCTGTAACAGACATTACCCTGCTTCGCCATACTTTGCCTATCTGATGTTTCCACTAATGGTTTAAAAAGTACCTTAAATTATTATTTTCTTTGCTCTGTTACTTAGAGTGCTTCATGAAACTTTTCCCATATGGGAACTTGCCGTTGGGAATCTCTGTTCCTGGTCCATGTCACTCGTATTTGGCTCAAGAGTAAATGATTTCCTGTTCTCTTTGAGAGGAGAACCATGGTTTTATGACCGTCTCCTCCTTGAAGATGAGAAATACGAGGCGCGGAAGGTTTGGGAGGTTTTACTCAATGTCACAGCAGTGTCTCTCTGAGCACTGCATGTCCAGTGCTCCTCTGGCTACTGCACATTTCCTTAAAACTTGGAGTGGAACAACACAACTTTTTAAATGATGTAGACAATGTTGTACCTACAACACCGGGAACTAGAACTTCCTTCTGCATGTCTAGATGAGCTTGCTCTGTAGCATACAGGCTGGTTGCAAATTAATGTTTTAACCAGTGCAGTGCAATCCAGAAGTCAATCATTCACCTCCATCCCACCTGGGGATTCTAGAGATGAAGGGGTAGTGCTAGGGAAGGTCTGTATTGTTTGTAAGGAGGCAGGGTGTAGTTCATCTTAGAATCCTTGGTGGTTGTAGTTAGAACGTCCCCAAATGTTAGTGAGCGGTGTGTGTGTGTGTGTGTGTGTGTGTGTGTGCCCTGGTGGGTGAGGGTCAGAGGACAATGTTGCAGAGGTTAATACTCTCCTTCCATTGTGTGTCTTAGGGACCCAACTCAGGTTGTCAAGCTTAGTGGTAAGTGCTTTGCCTACTGAGGCATGTGTTCAGTTCAGTTCTTATTTGATTTTCTTATCTCCTCCTCCTCCTCCTCCTCCTCCTCCTCCTCCTCCTCCTCCTCCTCTTCTTCTTCTTCTTCTTCTCCTCCTTCCTCTTCTTCTTCTTCTCCTCCTCCTCCTTCTCCTCCTTCTCCTCCTTCTCCTCCTTCTCCTTCTTTCATACATAGGGTTTTCTGATTTGAATATTATTAATGTTTTCATGAACTCCGGAAAATTCTAAGACTTTTTGCTCTTCCAATATTTCCACTTCCATTCTCTCTGATCTTTCTGTATCTCTAATGAACTGGTTGTTAGACTTAACTATTGTTTTCTCATGTATGACCTGACCAAAGCAGGCCTTTGTTTCCAGTGTCCTTCTTCAGGAGTGTTCTTCTTTCTCCTGCTTTTCCTCTCCTCTCTTCCTTATGAATGAGGTGTTAACTGTGAACTATCAGCACTGTGACTTTACGAGGTGTCTCTTGTGTGATATCCTGCTTAGGTCTTAGGGTTTTCTTTCTATATGTGAGGGGAAAGAAGTTCTAAACTCCAGAATCTCGGTCAGTCGGAACTGCCCAACAATCCTCTCATAAACACCACTCTAGAAAACTCACCCCTCTGGAGTTATATTTTTAGCCTCTAAGGAATTCCTTTATATTTCTGCCAGCTCAACATGCACGCGCATGCGTGTGTGTGTGTGTGTGTGTGTGTGTGTGTGTGTGTGTGTGTGTAGCATCTTTAGGTGTGCTAAGCCAAGACAGTCTACATATCTAGTCCACTCTGACTCAAAACAGAACTCTTTACTTGGAAGGTTCCTGTGTGGTTTAGGGGTGTCTCATTCCAAGCTTCACCTCGCCATGCCTTACTCAGAAGCTTCCAGTAACTTTCCACCATGAGATGGCCTGCAGAGCCTGGCAGCTCTGACTTCCTACTGACTTTTGACCTCAGCATCTCAGACTTTCCTCTCTGCTCATCCAAACACAATGGCTTTCTTGCTGTTGGTCCATGTCTGTGCTCAGGTCTCAGGGCCTTTGCATTTCCGCTTTAGCCATCAGCCACTCTCCACTGCTGATCCTAGGTATATATACTAGCATTCGATTTGAACATTTCCTTGAGCGTCACCTCTTCTGAGAAGTCACCTTACCCTTTGTAGAGTAGCATCGCTCATCATTATATCCCTGTTTTAGTCTCTCTTTCTGTATAGCTCATGACATTTCCTATGTCATATGACTTTGTTTATGGTTTCAGTAGCCACCATAGAAGTTTGCTGACTGCCTTCTCAACTCTGTTCTCCTTGCTTCTGTATAAAATGGAGTACATGATATAAACACAGATGCTTGTTGAACACACAGGTAGACTTTTCTCATTGTTTTCAATTAAAATTGAGCTGTTCACTTATTTCAAAATTATTTTGTTTTATTTTTATTTGTGTGTGAGTGTGTGATGTGTTGACAGTGGAGACCAGAAGAAGAGGAGACCCAATCCTCTGGACCTGGAGTTCCTGGGGGTTCAGAGTTACCAGGCGTAGGTGCTGGGAACTGAACTCTAGTTCTCTGCATGAGCAACCAGTGCTCTTAACTGTTGAGCCATCTCTCCAGCCCCCTAGCCTCTCTTTTTAAGGTAGCTAGCTGCATTCCGGAGCCTACACCTTTGAAACTAACCTTGAAAGAATACCATGTAACACATGGAATAGTCTACTAGGAAGTCCATTCAATTTTTGCAAAATGAAAGTTCCTCGAGCAGCTGGTCAAAGACGAGGCAGCCACTTCCAAGCTTTTCCCTAAAAGCCCTTCTTCTATAAAGTGCTAAATATTTATTAAGTGCCAGCGTGTTACACTAGGTGCTGCTGGACAGAGGGACTGTACTTCAGTATAGCCAGTGTGGGTCTACAGAGATGTGGAGGAGACCTGGCTTCCTTTCTGAGAGCCTGTGGGATTCTCTTTCCAAATGGGGAGAAGGGGTCATGGAGAAAGTGGTGTCATTGTGGGTGGAGGATTAAATGGCCCATATTCCCCCTGTATCTTCAACCTTCTTTGTTGCACAGGTAATTTAGATTAGAAGATAGGAAAGGAACTTCTGAACTTGCTAGTTTTTCCTGAAATGACAAGATGCTTCCAATTCTAGGAAGGTTAATAACCTTACACATTGAGTAGTGAATACACTCCTGAATATCCTATTTTAACTGAGCTGTCTCAGTAAAGTCTAACCCTTAGGTGTGTCCAGCCTTACTTCAGGCCGTGGCTACCAACTACAAGCCATCCTTTCAGGCCACAGGGGCATTTCCTATATTTCCACATAACATTCCTTAGTCCCCAACTACCTGCTGACCTCTGTCTTTGGCTTTCACAACCATTTCTTTGAAAAACAGATGACAACTTCATAAGACTTGATTGTAAGCGTCCCATTATACCTTCCTTCGGCATCTTTGTGTAAGCCATGTCTACTTTGCCAGCCACTGTGGATGTGAATTGTCCACTCAACCAACAGGAATGCAGGAGGAAGCCATACATCGCGGGTAACTTTGCAATGTAGAACCTTACCCAACATAAGGCATCAGAAACCTAAGGGACTGTATAGTATAGTGGAAGTTTCTGGCTATGTCTAAATAACAGTCTCCAGTCCTGGGTTAAGGATGAAGTATACATTAGTTGCACACCATAGTAGAGAGTTTTACCAATTTATTTAGGAAAATATTTCAGAGACAGAACTATAAAGAACTGATATTACCCTACACAGGGTGACTTTACCCGACTTAGACATGTTCTAGATAGAATTCTGTTACACAGTTCTAACTGCGGTCGCATACAAATTAATAGTATGGTGCTTTTTTTTATAGTTTGTATGTAAGAAGTTATGAGGCATAGCTTGGAATATTCATATCATATGTACATGCATAAACATACAGATATGTATAAATTTGGAAAACCCAAATTTAATTCAATAATAACTTACTGAGCATTCACCGCATGCCAGAGAACCTTCTAGAATACAAAGATGGATCAGGAATAGACTCTGCCCTCAGGGATCTCAATACAGTTAAATGAAATACAGACATATTATTTTTATTCCTTCCTGGCAAGGGTGGGTACAGTTTCCAAGACCCAGGAGGGGCTAAACCATTCATTTATTGCTTTAGCAACCACATTGCTTTCCAAAGTTGTTATTTGGCTTGGGGTGGGCAGTAAGTTACAGTTTGGCCTTTTTCTTACTTTTTTTCAAATAAATTTTCAGCTTAAAAAAAAAAAACCTGCAACTAATTTAAATAATTAAATTATTGCTTAAGATTTCTTCTAGTTTGGCATACAAGATGGAAATTTTTTTTTTCATTATGAGAAGTGAAAGACTGCTTAGTGTTAGATGTTTAAACTAGACTCAGTCCAGCTTGGTTCCACTTATCAATTATCATAGTTAAAAAGGGGAGGGGAGGGAGAACACATACAGGAGAAGCAATGAGTGATGTGTTGGTGAACCAAGGATACTTTTTCTGTCCTGGAAATCACCACTGAAGGCACAACAAGGTCAGAGGAACACACTTAGTGGAAGCCAATCTCTCCAATCTCTTTATACAGGGAGCCTTCATTCACAAAACAGACAACAAATGCTGACAGTGTGCCAGGCCATTTGCTAAGCACTGAGCAAGTGGAAATAAAAATGGAAGTACAGCACCAGAGTCCTGGAGTCTCTGTCTTTCAACAGTACATGGGTTAATTGGGAGGAGAGAGAGAGAGAGAGAGAGAGAGAGAGAGAGAGAGAGAGAGAGAGAGAGAGAGAGAGAGAGAGAGAGAGAGAGAGAGAGAGAGAGAGAGAGAGAGAGAGAGAGAGAGATTCTAAAATAACATCTGGACATAAACTTTTAGTTTGACTAAACTTTTTCATCTCTGTTTGATTGGCATGAGTATTTTGAAAATTGCCCATGGCAGTTCATGTTAGTCATCCATCCCTTTTGGATAAATACGGCACATGCCCTAGACTTGATTCCTATACGAGTTGTGTGGGCTTCCAGCTGAGTGGCTTTGGATGTCACGATACCTGTGATGCTATTGCCCTGTCTGACACAGCAGACAGAAGAATGTCTATATGGAAAAAAGTTCATTAAAAAAAGGGAAGAAGGGCCATAAGTGTGTAGGTATGATACTAGTCTTCATTGGTGATATCTAACTCTCCCATTGGTCTTTTTTTTTTTTTTTTTTTTTTTTTTTACTATCAAGAATTGAAACCCAGGAAAATGAGTGCTTGGATTCTAATTTTGGTCACCAGGTAAGCTATCTAACATTCGTGTATATATTTTATGTACATGTACACTTTCTTCAGTTCTTTAGCATTCATGTTCTAACAGGATCTGTGACAGTTAATTTTCACTGCCAACCTGACTGGATTTGGGATCACCTAGGAGACACACTTCTAGGCTTGTCTACGAGGGCAGTTCTAGAAGAGTTTAGCTGAGGAAGGAAGACTTAACCTGAGTGAGGGCAATACTGTTGCCCAGGCTGAGGTACCCGGCTAAATGAAGAAGGGAAAGCGCATCAGAATAGCCTGTTCTCTCTTTTCTGGTCTTCTTACATATGAAGAGTCCCGTCTACATGACTCTATTGGCACAAATATGCCTTCCCTGCCATGTTGAACTATATCTTTCTAAACTGTGAGCCAAAGAACATCCTTCCCCACTTAAGTTGTTTCTTGTCAGATATTTTATAACAGTAAGAAACGTAGTTAATGAAAGCTAAAAAATCATTGGTCTATGAAGAATATTTTGGGGGCCTAAAAGATCGTATTTGTCTTGGTATCTGAGTACTTATGGATGGCATAGTGGCCATCATATTGCAAGCATCAATAAATGCGTTACATCAAGTATCAGAGTGTATGTGTAGTAAGATGACAAATATTAATATTCTAGACAAGCACAGCTTTATCCTAGAGATGGGACACTGAATTCTGATCAATTCTGTCACTGATCATCAAACAAGAAGAGATGCCCGTGAAGAAGGCTTGGAGACTGCATGATTTTAAGAAGTTATTTTTAAAAGTTCATTATTTCTTCACTTTTGTTTTTTACTAACATGGAGGGAAATCCTTAGTTTCTTCTCTGTGGAACATGTATATGGTGTTATTTTCTGTGTCAAGGTGGAAGGCTGCTCAGCCATGTAAAGCCTGATGAGCCTATGAAGGACTCATCACAACATACAGGAAGAGTCTGTCAACCATCTGCCTCCTCCTGGGGAGGGTGTGGCTGGAAAGTAGAGGCCACTCTGCAGGAGCAGACACAGACCTTTAGTAAGTTTCGGATGGAAAATTTCTTACCAAAAGACTGCAATTCTGATAAAGAAAATAATAAAAATAAATAAATAAAATAAAATAATAACAAACAAACAAACAAAAAAAGATTGCAATTCTGATTCTGTCTAGAACTTTCCTGACACTGTTGCTCCAGATTGCAAAGTTCAAATACACTCTTCACGCTTCAGAAGAGTAAACGCAGCTGAGAATCTGAGCCTGCCACCCTAGATCCCATTTGGAGGCAAAGTAGAAGGCTCTCTTCTATATAGTTCTAGCAATATAAGAAAGTAGAGGAACAGACAAAATGTCCCTGCACAGGAGATGGGTTAAAGGAATTCCCATGTACCCTAAGGATTAAATACCCACCATCATGGGATAGGTATTCATGAGTGGTATTCTGAATACACATACATTTTCCACTGCTTGTTAGTAAAATATTGCATTTTAATGAGAAAAAGAGTGTGGTAATTTCTGTATACACTTCATGCACCTTCTATAAAGACATATTTAATAACATGCCTCAAGGACAACTGAAGCAGGCTGAAGAAGGGCAGACATGGCAAGATCCTATTGATGTCAAAATAAAAGCAAGTGCATTAAATTCTGAGTACTGTGCATCCTCAGAGAGGGGATTATTTTACATACAGGAGGAGAAGATCTGTAAGTATCCCTTCTATAATGTAGTGACCTCTATATTGATCCATTCATAAAGATATACATACAGATATATAGATATGCAGTCCAAAGAGGATTTATGACATTTAAAAAAAACAAATGATAAATGTTGAGAAATACTCTTACGGTAGAAAGTCCATGTAAAATTGTTCAGGCTTTAGAAAATGAGTGATTTTGAATCAGACATCTTAGGATGAATGCCTATAGTATGTATGATTGATACCAATTCCCCTAGAACTCATGAATATATCTCTGTAATATATCCTTGCTCAGGAATCACAAAACATATGTTCCATGATTCCATGGATTTGGCACTCTAGGCAAGAACAGCATAGATATTGTAATAACAAAAGATAAAGTAATTCTTAAAGGCCTTTGTCTCTATATTGAATTATAACTTTATCATCAGGATTATGCTGCACCCATCTCTCCTGAAGTTGGCTTCTGGGTGGACCTGTACTGGGCGTTGTTAGAACTCCAGTCTGGTCTTGCTATACAATCTTGACTGTTTTAAGCTCTGAGACTCCCCATGTGCTTTTTATCAAACTTTCTCCACTCTGCAGCTATTTGAATTATCTGGTACATGATCAACAATGCGTTCCCAGCTGTGTAGTACCAGTCAGCAGTGAGTGATGGGACCTTCCAGTATTGCATCTCCTTAAGTTTCCCTATATGTGTGTGTGTGTGTGTGTGTGTGTGTGTGTGTGTATGTGTGTGTGTTTTCCTGCTTCCTCCTATATATTTGGATTAGTCCCAGATACCACAGGCTGTTTCACTGTGGGAGACGAACAGCAAGGTGAACATGAAGGAAGGCGGCTGCTGGGTGACAGGGTGTGCAGCGTAACACTCAGTGGGTCACCGCTAATGTGTTTAAACATTTGTTTAGTGAGCAATTTATCTTTGGCACGTTGGAAACTTGTTAGTGGTATTAGGAGCAATTGTTGCTTCTGTGATTAAGATGTAAGGAACACGGGCGTGCAGATAACAAGACACGGTGTTTATATGATATCTGTAAATTACATAAATAGAATTCTCCTCCTTGACTGCTAACCAGAGGCCCATGAATCATTCATAACTTTTATGTCACTGAATGAATTCCTTAAGCAGAATTAGCAAAGATGCTGACCCATCTGAAGAATGGTATTCTCTCTGATTTCAGGGCAGCATGAATTAAAAACAAAAAAAACCAAAACAACAACAACAACAACAATAATAATAGTAATAAAAACCCACTGTCCATGCTGGCAAGTAACATTGGTATTCCCCCAAAAGCCACACATGGAAATGTATGGCCACATACACTCAGATGTATCCAGCCAGTCAAGTGATTCATTCATGCGTGCATCAATTCATCCACCCAGCCAATATTTACTTCAATTATGGTCCAGGCTCTTATGTGAGGCTGAGAATACAATGAGAACAAAACCATATCCAGTCTCTGCTCTCAGAGGGCTTACAAAAGGTAGGGTGGAGACCACCTTTAATAAGGAATTACCCAAGTGACTATTTGCCAGCGAAGTCAAATGCTCGGGCGGGGGGGGGGGGAATAAAAGAGTACATTCCATGAGAGTGTTCCAGACAAACTCAGGGAGGATCAGACCTAACCTGCAGGTTAGAGGTAACAGGAAAGTCAGGGCTGCTTTGAGGGTCTAGAGGTTAGCTGGGCTTGAGTGGGTGTGTGAAGACGAGTTATGGTTGCTGCTGAGTTATGGGTTATGGAGTTAGAGCTCTTGTATATGTGTGTGTGTGTGTGTGTGTGTGTATGTGTGTGTGTATGTGTGTGTGTGTGAGAATCGTCAAGCGCTGGATGGGGAGAGAAAATGAAATGTCAAAGAATTGAAAAAAAGACAGGCAGCTGGACTGCAGAGAGAGATCAAAGGATTGAAGCTTAAAGTGGGAAAGGGGAGAACTGGCTTCAGGGCCCTGAAAACTACAATAAGAAATACACAGAAGTGGACCAGGGTAAAGAATTCTAAGGATGAACAGATATATTCTTCATCTCATTAATCACACACAGACATTAAAAGACACACTCATGTCCCTGCTCCTTGTGTGTGTGCAGGCATGTGTGTGAGTGTGTGTGTAACTGTACATGTGAAGGTCAGAAGACAACTTCCAGGAGTTGATTTTCTCTTCCCACCATGTGGGTTCTTTTGACTGAACTGGAGGTAGGTATTCAGGTATGGCACCAAATGCCCTTACCTGCTGAGCCGTGTCATGAACCCTCATCTTTTTTTGAGACAGAGTCTCTCACTGGCCTGGGGCTCACCATTAAGCCATGCTAGCTAGTCTGTGAACCTTGCAGACCGGCCTGTGTCCAGTTCCCTAGCTCTAGTTTATAAGTTCACTATCGCATCTTGCTTTTTCACACCAGTGCTGGGACTCAAAATCAGGTCTTCCTTTTTGCACAGTAAGCACTTTACTAATGGTACCATTTCCAAGGAGGCTCACCCTTGTGAGGTTTCCATCACAGCATTACTTCACTGAGCTCTTTGTGAAGCTGACACACTCGAGTGCATATGACTACCCTGCCAACACCAGAAAGAAGATACAGAATTCCCAGCTGGACCTCTAAGATCCCAGATGTGCTTTGTTTGCGTTTTGCTGCCCTTTTGTAACTACAGGAACTTCATGCCTATGAAGAAAAATGAGAAACTCAGTAGAAGCTACTGTGCTATGCAGTGAGTCCTGAGGTTGTCTATGGACCCGCCCCCCCCCCAAAAAAAAAAAATTTGGGTTTAAGAAATGCCACTGCATGCTCATCCTTTTATTTGAATAACAAATAATTTTGATGAGTAAGAATTTTTTTTAATGCGGTGATGATTTCCTTTAGGAAGCTGTTGGCCTGAGAAGATCACAGTGTCCAAGTTGATTTGAAGGAGTCAGCCACCATCTAGAGACACACTCACCCAAGGAAAGCCAGTGTGCCACAGGCAAGGGAGGATGCCTGGTGTGACTGGGACCATAAGGCATCGCTTTGTGATTTGAACATGTTGATAATGACATACATCCTTGAGGTACCATGGGAGGGAACCAATAACTCACTGTAACGCCAAAAAAATGTCTTAAATCTAGAGAGTACAGACTTCCCAAAATATATAAATGAATTCTCTGTGAACTCAGCTGAAATATTCATGCCACCAACATGGAAATCCTGAAGAAAGCCTGTCACCGGGGAAGCTCAAGGGGGTTGGTTTGTCAACAAATTCAGAACAAGGACATTGAAAAAAGGGAAGTGTATGTATCACATGTATGTGTGAATGCTGACCCTTCTGGTACAGCTTTTGACATGACAAGTCTTTGAGGACAATAACTTTAATTTATAGATTGTAAATAAGACTCTACCTATTTAACAGCTAGTCTCAAGAGAAAAAAATTTTGACTCTAGAGCAAAACACTTAAATTAGAAATTATTCTTCACAAATATTAATTAAATGGTTCACAAAAAATCACTGTGATTGCAAAGTGATTATAATGCAAGTGGGCAAGTCAGTTTGTGGTTGTGAATCTCTGTGCACCATGCTTGAAGCAACATGTGTATGTGCATGTGCATGCATGTATATGTATGTGCTTGTGTGTATGCATGTGTATGTTCAAGTATATGTGTATGTATATATGTATATGCATGTGTATGGTGTATGCATGTGTGCATGTGCATGTGTGTGCATATGTATGTGTGTATGCACATGTATGTGCATGTGTGTGCATTTATATATGTGTGTATGCATGTGTGTGCATGTGTATAAATGTATGTGTGTACATGTGTATGTGTATATGTGTACATGTGTATGTGTATAAGTGTTCATGTGTATGCATATATTGTGTGTGTGCATGTGTATATGTATGTACATGTGCATGCACATATGTGTGTGCATGTGTATATGTATATGTATGTGTGTGTGCATGTGTATGTACATGTGTAGAGGGAATGCATTCATTCATGTGCAGGAAAAGACTTTCCTCTTCCCCCTGACCTGTCATGTTTTTGACAGAGTTGATGAAACTGACTATTGTGGTGTCATGGAAACCTAACCATGGAAACCTGATAGAAATATCAGACAATGAGAAAAGTGCTGAAGAAATCATTATAGCCTGCTTGCCTGCTGCCAAGCAAGTCCACCAAGAGTGTTGTCTAGAAAATCATGCTTAGGAATCTGCAGTTTTTCTATGCTGAAAACCAGCCAGGGATTTGGAAAACAGTGGTACACTTATCTTGGAGAACCAGACTGTTCCCAGTGGAGAGCTGAGGGGATGGAGTCAGCCTGTGTACCTGACGCACTTCATTCCCTCAGCCCCCACTATCAGCAAGCCCCAGCAGTTTTATGTCAGGTGTTCCCAGTCTAATGACACGTCCCTCTAAGCTATAACCTCCTCTCTCCAAATGACCCCCTCAACACATTTTCATGGCATGCTCTTTATTTTTATTTTTTTGACAAGCACTCACTTTACTTCCTGTTCATTTGCTTCCTTCCTTCCTTTCTTCTTTTATTAACTCAATCATACATTCATTCAATAAATATTTACTAGGAGCCTGTTCCAGGCCAGATCCTGTTCCAGCCACTGGTGACACAGTTGTGAAAAGCTAAAGGTCTTTAGTGTCGTGGAGCTGAAATTTGAATGGACACAGACAGTTACAAGTGAATAAATAGCAAATAAGAACAGTGCCTACTGTCCCCTCAGGAAGACAGACACTCAACCCATTATCCCTCGTACCCAGAGCTAGCCACACACGCATCACACCAGGTCAGTCTCTGCCAAAAACCTCTCAATGGCTTCCTGTTGCAGGCAGAATAAAATACAGCTAACAAACATGACCTAACCACATTGACCTATTGGAGGTATTCCTTTGGTTTTCACATATTACGCGACTAAACGAGGTTATCAGAGCTATTTTACGAAAAGCAAGGGAATTATTCAAAAAATGAAGACCTTCCCCAATCCCCTCTTCTTTTTTCATCTGCATTTATCTTTGGATCAGCAAGCTCACTCCATTTTTTTTTTTAACCAGTTTCCCTTTGACTATCAGACCACTTCCTGGGAGACTGAATTGGACAAACTCTTTGACTTCTTCCAGCTTTAGTGTTCTTGTCTGTAAAATGGGGATGGTCATTATTTTCCCTACTCCATCTGACTCGAGCGTCATGATTTCCCTGCTCCCAGATGAACATTTAATTCTTTCTTCCGTTTAAGCCTTCGTTCTTGATTGGAGATGAGTTTACTGACAAAGGAATAAGGGAAGCCACTGAAATAAAAATGTGATAGTTTAGTCCCCAGCAAGATCATAGCAGAGGCAAGAAACTCTGCAGCCCAGGAGACTGGTAGCCTGTCAGAGCATCTGCGCTGACACCAAGCCTTCTCCAAAGCAGGTATTTTTGTGCATTTAACCTTCACAGGGCTGGTGATTATGCAACATGTTTGTTCCCTAAGCACACATTGTTCTCACAGGGCCAGCACCATCACTACAAACCCTACTTTACCACCTTCCTATTCATAAATACCAGGCAATGTCACTGAAAGGCCTTCCTGCCTGAGGAGCTGACTGATCCCAGCAGTGAAGATTCACTTCTATCTTGTGTTGTTTTGGGAGGCAGAGACTATGGAATTTCATCCCACAGTCTCTCTGGGATGCCACACTCCAGCACATCTGTTCTGTAAAGGCTTCAGTTACTTGATCAGGATTTTCTGACTTTATGTGTCACATAGAATCAAGAGATTCAGAGAGGGGGAGAGAGGGAAGGGAAAGAAGCAGAAAGTAATTTCTAGCAAGTGCGAATAATAAATATTACCAGGCAGTTGACTCTCTTCCACCCTCAAATAACAAAATTTTATTGACATTGGGTTCTGGCCTTTTTTATTATTGCTTTACATAGACATATTAATCAGCTAAGAACAAGTTATGGAATAATATTTTCTGATTTTTATTCTACTTGTTCCACTTATTAATTGTGGGGCTGAAGGGGAGTTACTTTTTTATTTGCTTTCCTCAGTTCCCCTTCCTAGAAAAGAGAAAAATCTTGGAGAATTATGCAGATTGTTAAGATAATATATGTAAAATGGCTCAAATATGCTTAGTAAATAATAGAGACCCAATGACCTAATGGATGCTAGATTTTGTGCTAGGTTTATTGGTTGGTTTGTTTTCGTCAACTTGTCACAAGGTAGGGTCATCTGGGGAGAGGGAACCTCAACTAAGGAAATACTTCCATCAGAATGTTCTGTAGGCATCTTCTTGATTCATGATTGATGAGAGGACCCAGTCCACTGTGGGTAGTGCCACTCCTAGGCATGTGGTCCCAGGATGCATAAGAATGAGACAGAGAGAGCTAGTCATTAAGCAGCCTTCCTCAATGGTCTCTGCTCCAGTTCCTGCCTTTGTGTTCCTGCCTAGAGTCCCTCCCTTGGCTTCCCATCACGATGGACTATGATTGGGACATGTAAGCCAAAGAAACACTTTTTTTTTGCCAAGTTGCTTTTGTTCCTTTTTCAATCATCCCAGAAACAAAAAACAAAGTAGGATAGATGTATAAGTATATTAGAAGTTGAAGTGCAAACACTTGGAGTCTGACTTTCGAAAAGACAAGAAGGCCTCTTGCTCACAGTTGATTCCCAGATAATTAGTGAGTAGAGAAATGTTGAGTGTGACCCTTTAGAATCTAAATGCAGAGAACCATTTATTTTCTTATTCTTTTAAAGTTTAAGGACGCCGCTTATTTACATATTTAGTGTATGTGTGTGAGCCTATGTACACCATGACACATTTGTGGAGGTCAGAGGAAAATTTGCAAGAGTCTATTCTCTCTCTCCACTCCTTCCCTTATGCAGTGAGCCATGTTTTTTGAATCTTTGAATCTTGGTGTTTTCTAGTAATATTAAGATTTTCACTGGGAACTGGATGCATTTTTACTGGGAAGAGCAGTAAGCAGTCTCATTCATGAACACAGAGGAAGTATGGAAACACACATCCAGCCAGGTCAGTAATTGGAGCCATAGCTCTGCTCTCAGTAGTTGTGTTTCCATGCATATTTACACCTTTCTGAAGGTGTTCCTGACCCTGGTTCCTGCTTCTCTGCCTGTGTGGAAAGAGGCCTCTGATTGTGGAAGTATCACATAATACTTCCCTGTCTCCAGAACCCGATTGGCTCCTGTTTCCACAAGCTCATGGAAAGCTCATCCACAATCGTGATGAAATGATAGAAATCTCTCACTCAGCACCAGAGGCCTGAGAAACTCTGGCAGATCTACCCGAAGAGATCTGGAGGATCACCCCAACCTATTTCCTGCCCCGAACATTCAAACATCTGAGAGTGGTAAACAACCCCATGTTTTTGATGAGAGGCAAAAATCAAATACTGGTATTTTCAGTCCTGTGGTTCTGGAATAGCTCAGTCTCCGGGGGCTAAGAGAGGAGGTGTGAGGGGCTGTATGAGGGGCTGTGTGAGGGGCTGTGTGAGGGGTTGTTGCAGAACTACCAAGGGGCCTGTCTGAGGCCAGAGGGACACAGGGAGATCTCATACACTGCTCTCAGTCAGGGCTGTTTCCTACCATGGTTGAAAACCATTACATCACTCTTTCAGTTACAGGAAATCTGGAGAGAGCCAGCAATGGTATTCCCTGAGATCCAAGGCAAACAAAGCCAGCCCTCTCAGCCCTGCAGATTGACAGCCTGAGAAGGGATAAGCAGTTCTCAGCATCCTTCCAAGGGCCTGAGAGGAGGGCCAGCCTGAGTGAACCTTGTGAGTTTATGTGTGACCAGGTATCAGAGCTCCCTGCCCCCATTCTCTCTCTCCCTCTGTCTCTATCTCTTTCTGTGTCTCAGTCTCTCCCTCTCTGTCTGGAATTCCAGCTTTTCTATTCCCTAACTGTTGGAGGGATCCTCAGACACTTCACATAAAAAGTGAAGTTATAACAGGAACAACTTTAATGGGACAAATGAGAAGTCAAAGAAAAATTTCTTGTAAAGTGCTTAGAGCAGGGCTTGGTCCGTGTCTGTGTGTTGTGCTTCGAAGCCATCCTGTGACCTTTCCAGTCATGGCTCTGACAGCTCTGACTGCCATCACTATATAGGCCCAAGCTTTAAGGGAAATCAGTTAGTTCCCAGTGACCCAGAGCAATGCTAAACCTACCCAAAAGTAATGGGATCGTTCAACGCATTGTAATAAACTGACATTCTGTATTTCTCTAAGTGGAATTGTACAGATCATAGAGTGAGTGAGTGAGTGAGTGAGTGAGTGAGTTTGCGTCTGTGTCTGGATCGTTTCATTTAGTCACGTGCTTGTGTGATTCCTCCGTGTCTCAAAAAAAGCAAGCAAGCAAGCAACCACCACCACCACAAACAACAACAAAAACCAGACAGACAGAGAGAAAAAACATGCTTCCATTACAAAAATTAAATAAAAACTCTTTTTTAACATTTTTGCGATTATATTGGCTTAAAAAAAAACCTTAGGGTTTCCCAAGCGACACCAATTTCTGTTTACAAGAAAATCTACTTTCCAAATACATGCTCCTATTTCTTATACCGAAAGATTTCTTTTTTTAAAAGTTTTTTAAATGAAGTCAGGGAAGGAACGCATCTCCAGGGACAGAAGAACTGAAAAACCGATGACGTTTGCACAGGAACGGGCAGAAATCCTCTCAGACTGCAGTGATTTCACGTAGTTTATGAGTGGTAAATATTTCCCCAAGAGTAGTTAGATACTACATTCTATAGCATCGCCAATGTTACCCAGGATCCTACTATTTAGAGAAGAGATCCTGAATGCTTGACACGTGGATCCCATGTCTATCGTCTTTGAACGGGACAGACATGACTAATCAATCGTGGCATTTTCTATTGTGAAACTCAGAAACTCACTACTATTTACTGGTTAGACTTACCATATAAATCGTTAGAGTTTCTGTCTGTATTTGTCTTTACTACATCCTTGGGGCTCCTGGAAATCACTTTCCAACACAAACATCTTTCTCCCACTCTGAGTGTATCAAGACTTGGATGGAATCGATTATCACCTGATTCATTGTGCAGCTGAGGGGATAAAACTGCCAAGGCTTAGATGTTCTGTTTTCTATTGTTCCAGAGATTCCCTCTTAGGGAAGGGCTTCTTGGGAGACTCAATTATAGGTTGGAGGTTTGGTGGCTATGAGCAAGGTCTCCATGTGTTCAGCCTATTGGATTTTAGCCTCAGACCATCATCTTCACACTGAGAGTGAAGAGAGTAGTCATTTCCTCTCAGTGTGCACACACACCATTTACTAGCCCGGGATAAGACCTGTTAGGAAGTAAGTAACTGTGTAAATCCGTGCCATACACTGGAACAGCACATGTTTAAAGATTGCTTTGTCTAGGCCTCAGTTTCTCAAATTAACTTGAGGAATTGTAAAAATGGCAACAATAAAAGGTTTCTGAGCACACAGAGATTAAAAAAAAAAGTATTCAAAGTCAAATGCTCATGAATCTGAGGTGTGACTGGCAGCATGGCCTGTGATGTCACTGTAGCCTTAGCTCTGAAAGTAAGAGCACAAATACTATGCTCTCTGTGTGTCCCCGGGCTTTCTGAAGTACCTCAGGTAAGATGTGACTCTTGCATGTTAGGGATTGCAGTGCTTTTATTTCACATACTAGGTTTTCTGCTTTCATAGAAGCACAACGGCTTAACTGTGGAAAAAGACTTTTGAGATTTTCCTACTATCCTCCTTCAGCTTGTAAATATCCAATCAACATACGAATATAGGATTGTGCCGAGTTTAAAATGCTGCTTAAGTGCCGGGGATGCGAATCACTAGGCAAAGCGCTTGCTCCGGGAGCAGGAGGACACGAGTTTGTACCTCCAGCAACTATGTAGAAGGTTGGCATGGCAAGCATCTCTGTAACCCTAGCGCTGTGGGCAGAGGTATGTGGATCCTGGTGGCTCTTTGGCTAGCCAGTCCAACTGAAATGGTGAGCCGAAGGTCTGATGAGAGACCCTGTCTCAAAGTAAGGTAGAGAACCTGAGGTCAGAGGATGGTCAGCTTGCCCAGACAGCGGGTCGAGAGAAAGCTTGGCGCTGGGCGGATCTCAGTAGATTCCCCTCGACAAAGTCTTGGGAGAGGAAAAGAGGGGGACATTGAAGTGCAGGAATGTGCATTTTTTGTTGTGATTTATCGTGGGTGGGGTAGAGAGGGGGACACAGATGTCTCCTGGGTGCCTCAGAGGACCTCACATGCATTATGTCACCTCATCTTCACGGCACACCTGTAACACAGATCTTTTCCTCCCTGCTTCTGAGTGTCCCAAAGCTGTGCGCTTGCACAGCTGCTGACCTGAGTTCAGCCATCTGACAGCAGAGTCCATGTTCCCGGGAGGGTGGCTTATGGACCATTAAAAGCTGACTTCTCAGAGGTTGTCATTTCTTATGATAATTTATTGGGTTTTAATATGTGTTACTTATTTTTATTTTATTTTATTTTTATTTTTTTGTTTGAGGCATGATCTCATGTAGTACAGGCTGGTTCTCATGTAGTGCAGGCTGGCCTTGAAGTCATGATTTTTTCATGTTTCATCTCTAAGATGCTGGAATGACAGACTTAGGCCACTATGATTGTCTTTGTACATTATACCTTGAGGACTATACTTATTAGTGTGATTGTTGGATCTTTGTCCATATATGCAGTGATTGAAAGACAGAGAGCTCAGGAGAGCCAGGAGAACACTACTCAGTGGGAAGAAGACAGTACTCAAACTAGAGCTGCTCAGACTCTTGTGAACCAGACTTTCCTGCAAAGTGGGGCCTCACCTAGAGACAGTCAGTGGGTCTGGGGTGAGACCTGAGAATCTGCATTTCTGACAAAGCTCATGGACCACAAAGAAGGAAATAGAAACAGGTGTGGGACGGATGGGGTTGAGAAGGTGGCTCGGCCTAAAGTGCTTGCCTCCCGAGCACGAGAGTCTTGAATTCAAACCCACATCAAAGCAGAGCCCAGTGGCATGCACTTGAATCCCAGTCCCAGGGAGGCAGAGTCAGGGAGACCCATGGAGTTTATTTGCCAGTCAGCCTAGTGATTCCCCAGGTTCCAGTAAGAGAACTTGTCTCAAAAGCAAGGTTCATGGCTACTGATGAACAACACCTGAGGTTAACCTCTGGCTCCACACATGCACAGCAGAGAGTTGGGAGAGGGAGAAGAAAGAGAAGGAGGACAGAGACAGTGGGCTTGAGAGTAAAATATATAGGTGATATATGTATATATATTTCACACACACATATGTTACACACACATATATATTAATATACATTATACTTATAACACATACATATCTATAATACACACACAACACACACACAGACACACACAGACACACACACACACAGAGAGGCACACACACAGACACACACAGACACACACAGACACACACAGACACACACAGACACACACACACACACACACACACACTCCTGACTTCTGCATGCATGCTTTTCTGTCTGTTACTCCTATCAGCATTTCCCCATGATGTGTCTTTGACTTTTGACAGAGGTGAAAATGTGGTTGCACAAAGGAAAGGCTGGAAAGTCAAGAAGGGAGAGGAACCCAGTGGCCTCAGATCCCTCTGCAGCTTGCCAGCATCCACCTGACACTTTCCAGACCTGACTCAGGCCTGGCCCTATGGAGGGAAAAGCAAGCAGGCTAGAGCAGCAGCAGGCAGCTGGTCCTCTTGGACTGCTCCAAGTGAGAGATGTGGGCCGGTCAGGCAGCCCACAGGGCTCATCTAAACTGTGAAGCAGGCCTTGGCTGCACTCACACTATCTTTTATGTTGATATTGAACCACGCCAGGTCAAATTTTTCCTATCAAACTTCTCCCCGTGGATCACACCTTCGTGACACAACAGATTACAAAACAGAAGGGAGTTTGCCGTAAACTCGTTGGCAGAGTTGTTGTCTTACTTGAGGAAAAGGGACCCAAGAGGGTTGTATAACTTACTTCCCTATCTCCTGTCTATTACAGGACTTCAGGCCTGGAATTTAGTTTGAAGTTGGTGGGGAAAAACATTTTCCACTTAGATTCTTCTTAGACAAGGAACGATGTCATCCAACCTAAGAATAAAAACTTTGCAGTTGTCCCCCCTCTCAGAGAGATGTTTCCTTCCGCTCTACCTTCATGTGATCCTTTACGGGGAAGAGATGGAGATTAATTCCAGGTACCCCTGGATCTCACCGAGCCATTCCTAAGAAGTCTTGTTTCTGACTGCAATGGAGAAATACGGATGGATGCTTTAGTCATTTAGAGAGGCAAGTGTTGTGCTACTTTATGTTTAGTAAGCTTTCTCAAACACATGCTGTGTCTAAGGTATGGCTATGGACTAGCAGTACCAGAGTGAAATGAGCATCCTCCCTGGCACATTCAGACCTGGTTTTAAGTCTTAGCCTCACCTTTTCCCAGCTGTATGCCATTTCACTGTCCAGAGATTAAATTCCACCTGTAAAATGGTATGTGCTCAGCACACAGGATTACCACAGTAGGGACACTGAAATTCAAGAGTTACACAAATATAAGGAGGTGTCACAGCATTTGAGTGACCTTCCCCTGTCCTTATCATTGGATGCTATCCTGTGGCCAAGTTATCATAGTGCTACCTCAGCAGCTGTTGGTGGAAGAAAAGGAAGGAATACAGTGGGGTGTGACCATTTAATGAGAAGGTCCTTGGCACCCACAATTTGTTTTGGGCTCTCCTGGAGCAGAATTCTATGAAAAAGAGAGAAGCCTCCTGGGCTTTATATGGGAGCTATCTTGGGCCAATGGGGAGATTTGGTGATTCATCATGGATCAGGCTGGATACAAACCCATATTCTCTTGACCACTGACTCTTGAGCCTTGACAAAAACACATTCACTCCTGAGCTGAAGTCCTCTCTGAAGATGAATGTCTTATTTTTCTCCTGCCCACTTAACTGAGCTGTTTCAAAGATGAAATCCGGTTGGTCTGACTGTGCCTTGGAAATTGGAAACTAAAACCTAGACAACATGTTTCCCTCTCTCTGTTTTGTTTCCAGCGCTAATCTTTTCAATAAAAGGCTTACGGGGTGACTTGCTGGCTAACCCACACGTAGGAAGTTGCAAGAAAGAAGCTTCAGAACAAGGACAAAAAAAAAACTATCCTAGATACTTCTAGGAGAAAGCCCACAGTAAAATTGTCAAGAGAGTTGGGGAGGATACTGGTGGGAAAGAAAGAGAATGGAATTAAAGATCAATAGCAAGTGAGGTAGAGGAAAGAGAACAGACAGGTAGGCAGGGGCCATGGCAGATGATAGTGCCTATGCTTGATGGTGGCAGCTGGGGTTGATCATGGAGGCCATGTTTGATGATGGAGGCTGTGCATGGGGAAGGCTGTGGATGATGGAAGCCGTAGCTAGATGTAGACCATGACTGGCGAGAAAGGTTGTGGCTGGTGGCGGAAGCCATGACTGGTAGTAGAGGCCGTGACTGATAGAAATTGGTTGTTTTGATGGTAGAGGTTGTGTTGCTGGTAGGGGTTTGATAGCTGAGGTTATGGCTGATGGTTCAGGCTATGGTTGATGTGGAGGTCATGGTTGGTGGTAGGGGCTGTGGCAAATGATGGAAGAGTAGACTCTTGATACATAGCAGCAGACTGATCTCCATGGATAAAGAATGCCGAGCCTATGGGAAGTCTAGGTACTGTCTTCTTTGCAGTGGTGTTTGTTGGCTAACATATTCTGTTTTGCTAATTACTATTGGAATTGTGCCCTTCTCCTATTCCCGAACCTCGGCAGAAGGTCACTTTTCATGTATTTACAGGAGACAAACAAGATGTTTGCAAGCACATGGTATTTACAGGGAAAGGAAACAGGGAGTGATGGAAACTGGAAAAACTTAAGAACTCACACCTGAGCGAGACGCAGCCACTGTTCCAGCCTATTGAAATAAGCTGGCGCACCATCCAGTATTCGTAGAGCATCAACATGTTCAATAAGTATTTATTCTAGACTTGTTTGTGGTGCTAAGGGTTGAATCTGGGACCTTATAAATGTTAGGTGAGCACTCCCCCATTGAAGTCTCTACCAAGCTGTTTAGATTTTTTTTTTTATAGCCAAATTCCTAATCTCAAATGCAGAAAGAGGATAGGAGAAGAACTAAATGTTTTGTGCACACTCTCATTCACATCACAAATCTGCTTCAAGGAATTGGTGTGAATTTGTCGCAAGAACCGTAAGCCCAAGCCTTCTTTCGCCACCTATCTCAGAACACCCTGGCCTTCCTGGGAATAGCTGCTTACTGTACAGCAGGTACATCCTGCTTACTGCCCAGAGATGCAGGGTGGTGATGATGAGCTTAGGCTCATAGTGGGAAGGCTCTGGGTACAGATCCCTGTATTAGTTTTTCCAGCCTGATAACCTTGCATTAGATACCTAAACTTTCTGAGCCTCGAGATTCTAATTGGACATGAAGCTAATTACAGTCTGTTCTTCAAAGAAATGTTGTGAGGGTTAAATGAAATGCATACAAACTATTGTGACTATTCCTGGCACATAACAAACATTGAAAAATAAACACTATCACTGTTAATATAACAACAGTTGAGTTGTTATTCAAACATTTAAGTTTATACTTGCCGAACTTTCTTTGAAACAGCAACTCTCTCTCAGACTTCTAGTTTATGTCCTCCAGAGACCTGGGCTTAGCAGTAATCTTGGAATACAGGATCATGATGTCTGTCATCACCACCTCACATCATCATCACCATCACCATCACCATCACCATCACCACCACCACTAACACAACCACCACCACCATCATCATCATCACCGTCCTCCTCCTCCTCCTCCTCCTCCTCCTCATCATCATCATCATCATCACCGTCCTCATCATCATCACACATCACTATCAGCAGTAGCAATAGCTGCATCATCTATCAGGTACCATTGCATCCCAGCTCCTGTCTTGAGTCCATGTCTATTCTGTTTCTGTTATTGTAGAAGCCTTGAGAACTGGGAACCACTTTAGACAAATGGAGGGTGACATTAACATCTTCAAGGACATTAACATCTTGCCCAAACACCCCAAAAAGGAGCATCACAGGTAGGATTCAGACTCAAACCTGTGTGACTGTAGACTGAACTCTCCCATCCATCATATTCTATTAACTTGGGCCATTACAGATTATGTAACTGGTCTTGGCGAGCTGGGCATTCTGAGGTATGTGTCCTTTGGTCTTTTGGTACAGTGCTATCCTTTTACCTCTGTAAGATGGCTGATGGTACCTCTTTTATAACTGAGAACAGATAGTCTGTTTATCCAGATAGCTCTTTGAAAGGTTTCAGTCTGTGGTTCTGCCGCATCTCTGAAGGCTGGTGGTAGAAAGCCAAAGCCATGCTGTGTGTTGCCCGAATAAGAATACTAACAGCAAAGTGCTGCTCTTTCAGGGGAAGAGAAAGCCATGCTGCAAGAGAGCTCAACCCTGAGCATGACCTCCAGGGTGGACAGACCAGAGATACCTTTTAGCTCATGTTCATTTTTTTTTTCGCATGTTGTGTATATACATTTATTTGTTTATATATGTATGTGTAAGATGAAAGGAAGCCATGAAGAAGGAGGACTAAGACACAAAAGGGGCTTATGGAGAAGACTGGAGAAAGGAAATTATATAACTACATTCCATTTACATGAAACTAAAAATAATAAATTTAATTTAATTTTTAAAATCTTTTTTTTTTTTTTGGAGGGGGGGGAAAGGGTTTCTCTGTGTAGCCCTGGCTGTCCTGGAACTCACTCTGTAGACCAGGCTGGTTTCAAACTCAGAAATTCACCTGCCTCTGCCTCTGCCTCCCAAGTGCTGGGATTAAAGGCATGTGCCACCACACCTGGCTTTAAAATCTTTTTATAGCCAGGGCTATACAGAGAAACCCTGTCTCAAAAAAACCAAAAAAAAAAAAATCTTTTTTTTCTTTTTTTCTTTTTTTATTATTATTTTCTTTATTTACATTTCAAATGCTATCCCAAAAGTTCCCTATACCCCACCCCCGTCCCTGCTCCCCTACCTACCCACCCACTCCCACTACTTGGCCCAGGCCTTCCCTTGTGCTAGGTCATATAAAGTTTGTAAGACCAAGGGGCCTCTCTTCCCAGTGATGGCCGATTAGGCCATCTTCTGCTACATATGCAGCTAGAGACACAAGCTCAGGGGGTACTGGTTAGTTCATATTGTTGTTCCACCTACAGGGTTGCAGCCCCCTTCAGCTCCTCGGGTACTTTCTCTAGCTCCTCCATTGGGGACCCTGTGTTCCATCCAATAGCTGGCTGTGAGCATCCACTTCGGTGTTTGCCAGGCACTGGCATAGCCTCACAAGAGGCCTTAGCTCATGTTCTTACATGTAATTAATTTCCCCTAGATAATTGGGTCACAGATATAACAGGGTAGTTGTCTGTCTTGGTTGTCTTCTAAGAAGTAAACTTAATTTGTAGTTTCTGCCACAAGGATTTGGCTCCACTTATCACTCTCTGCCACACCAAGACAATCTCCTTAAGCTACAGTGGCCTTTTAGCTAGGTAGCCCACGAAGCACAGCTACTGTTAATAGGTGTTACACCAAGCATCAGATAATGCACTGACAAAGAGAGAAGTCTGGCTGCTGAACTAGATTGAGTACCTCAGTGTTAGAGAAAGAAATGAGATCAAATTTGGCAACCAGTTGGGTGCTTAACACCTGGACACTCCTTGTTCCCACATGATGTTAGTTAGGTGCCTCTGCATGGCAATGGAGGCCTTCCATTGGCAGAGGCAGTATTAGAACAGCTTAGCCAGATCTGCAACCACCTGTCCTGAGGGTCCAGGTCTCGTGCTTCCTCTAGGGTCAAAATGCCAGGCATGTCCTCCAGTTTTGCCATTCATCAGTGAACAGCTTGAGCAGGAAGAAGAAAATCTTCCCTCTGAATTTGATTTTATTATGCATAAAACTGGGAAAGCACTAACTCTCTTCCAGAGTTCCACAATGTATGTAAAGTGTTTAACACTGAAAAATGTTAGCCTTGACAGGGGACATGAGTGTGTGGACACATGCTTGCAGGCTGAGGCAGGGCAATCATAAGTTTAATTCCAAATAGGGTGTATAGCAAGAATCTGCTTAAAAAACAAAGAGAAAAACAAACAATCAGAAACTAAAAACAGAACAAACAATATAATGAATAAATAGGGATCAGTGCTAAGTTCCATTTTCCCCCCTCTCTTTTTCTTTTGTCATTTATTTATTTATTTATTTATTTATTTTGGTTTTTCGAGACAGGATTTCTCTGTATAGCCCTGGCTGTCCTGGAACTCACTTGGTAGATCAGGCTGGCCTCGAACTCAGATATCCGCCTGCCTCTGCCTCCCGAGTGCTGGGATTAAAAGCGTGCACCACCACGCCCGGCTTTGTCTTTTATTTTTTAATGCTGCTCTGGGGATGGCTGCCTCCTCCCATGGCTTAAATGATATCTCCATACTTGTACCTCAAAGTCTTTGTCTCATGAATTTCATGCTCACATATACAGCGCGCGCGCGCACACACACACACACACACACACACTAACACTAACACACACACTTGGATTTGTACTTTACACAGACATTTAATAGGCATTTACAAGCTCATCATCTAAGTCCTGTTAATTCCCTATTCCACCAAGCTTCCTCTTTAGTTCAGTGATGTCAGTTTGTCAGTTTCGTCTTCCGTACTACTCAAGCCAAAAATCTTGGCTCCATCTTTGACTCCTGTCTCACTGTCCTCTGTCCTCCCTCCAAGCCAGTCCTGCCTCTATGCTCAAGAATGCCCAGAATCTAAGCGTTCATCCTGACACACAGCCCCTGCACCCCAGCCATCACCCCGTCCTCCCCATGGCTCAAAGTCCTCCTCACTGCTCGCCCTATCACTAGCAAGCCTTGCTTACTGTGGCAGTTAGTCTCCAGGACTTGATTAGCCTGAGACACAGTTGCAAACTCGGTGAAGCTCACCTCTAAGAGTGCCTGCAACAGTGTTTCTAGAAATACTTAGAGCATGAGGGCTCCAATAAGATGAATAAATCAATCTCTCAGAAGCTGCATTGTGCGATGACATTGCTCTGGGATAGTGAAACGCAGGGAGTGTGGTCTAGTTGGTTGCGTGTCTGGAGGTCTATCTTACTCCGACTTTGACCTTTCTGTGGTTTGCCCTTCCTTCCCTGTTTGCTGGCCACTGTGGCAGGAGCTGCTCTATTCTCTCATGCTTTTTCTGTTGTGATTGAAATCGTGAACCCAAATAAATCCTTACTCCAGGTAGGTTGTCTCCTTGGGCATTAGGCCATGACAAGCACAAGCTTGACTAATACCTACCCCGTCTCTTGGTTTAATCTCTCTCTGAACCAAAAGGATCTTGTGAAAATTGAAGTTGCATCAGACCTCTGATCTGCCTGGCAGCCTCCAAAGACTTCCCATCTCCCTGAGAACAAAGCGCAAAGTTTCTCAAAGCCCACAAGTCTCCTTGCCTGGCCCACAGTTGACCACTGACCTTATCTCCTGGCAGCCCTAGCCCTCGGTCCCTGAGCTCTGCCTTGTGCAGGTGCCACATCTGGGCCCTTCATGTCCTGTTCCTCCAGGGCTCACTTCCTGGAGGTCCTCAAGGTCAGCCAGGTAGCCCACAGCTACTGGTAAAAGGTGCCCTGCCCTTAAGTCCTTATGTCAAAGCCACATGCCACCTCTAGTAACTGCTTTCCCCGCCCCTCTGACTAAACATGGACAGGATAATTTGGAGGATGGAGAATTTATTTTGACTCCTGATTTCAGAGGTTCTGTCCAAGCTTGCTTAGCCTGCATGCTTAGGCAGAGCATCCTGGAGTTGGTAGCGCACAGCCAAGGCTGTTCTTCACTTCTTGGTAGATAGGAAGTAGAGAGAGACGGGTCTGTATGAAAGAGGGAGACTAGATAGATACACCCGAGGACCCACTCAGGGACCTGTTTCTTCCAGCTAGAACTTTTCCCAAAGGTCCGAGAACCTCCCCAAAATGAGTCTGTGTTTGAATGTGATGATACTTCATATTGAACCCAAACAGGGCCAATCAGAGAGGTCTTTTCAAGTTTCTAGTTAAAGGATAAGTCCATCCCCTTCCTTCTTTACCTCTCACCCATTATCCTGCCATGGATTTGTTTCTTCATGACCTGTGCTCCCTTCTCAGATCATGTTTTTGCTGTTATTATTGCTGGTGGTGTTTGATTTATTTATTTATTTGTTTATTCCTCTCGGTGCCTATATGAGATCCAAGGTGGGGTGGGGTGGGGTGGGGAGGGGTTTGCTACATTCACTGTTGCATTTAATTGAATAGATGCCACCTTGTTATGAAAGGAAAGGAGGGACGATTGAGGGAGGAGAAACAGCCAAGGCAGGGGAGAAATTCATCATGAGTCTCATTTTTCCTATCTCCACACAGCTGGGGCAATTTCCTCCAGCACAAACACTTTATGTGTCTCCATCCGTCAGGCCAGACATTTTCTCGCTCATGGATCCCAGCTGTATGTCATAGCAGGTCCAGATCCTTCCGAAATCCAGATTCCTCTTCGCAATACATCAAACCATGTGCCACTCCCTGCTGACACCCACAGTCTGATGAGCTGAATCAGACCAGAGCATCTTTTTAAACAGTCTGAACAGCATATTTCAAACTATCAGCCCAGCGCGAGTTACTTTCCTTCGACCCCCACTCGCGGTCCCGCGGGCTGCTCCTGCTGGCTCTCTGACTTCCTAGCTCCGTGGGCTAGGTTTGGTCAGAAGGCGTGGGGAGCTGCTGGAGAAGATTTTGCGCCTGCTTCCTCTATCTTCCCAGCCCCCTCAGTCTCCATGTCCAGCTGTAAGCTCCAGCTCTTATAGGAAAGCTCCCACAGCACCTTTCTCTGCCACACTGGGGATGGAATTGTCTTCCTGTGTCTGCCAGCCCTTAAGCTTCAACCTCCCTTGCTGTCTTTCAAATCCTTCCTCCTTCATTACAGCCTGCCTGCGAGGACCTTGAGAATAGCTAGTCTATTTCCTCTCTACTTGAAAGAAGACTGTAAAAGGCACGGAGTCTGTTTCCCTGAGAGGAGGCTCTCAACTCTGTGATGCCAGTTTGCTTTTTTGGAGCTGAACTTAGAGGCTTTTCATAATTAGGGGGTGGGGGGTGGGGATCAGTGAGTTCTTTTTACACAGTTCACTTCCCATGAAACAAAGACTTCCTGGGGAAACTTCCACAGATTGACCCACAGTGGAAGTTATGCCAATGCATACTCCAGGGCGGGGCTTCTTGGTGACCTCTGGCTTAGTGGTTAGTTTTAAAGTTCTTACTGCTTAAAGGAAACGCTTCCCTGACTTCTGTGTTGAGCAGGTATGAAAAAGCACTCTGCACGCCTTTCTCAGGAGAAGGTTTTGAATTCTTTGTCTGTGCTCAGAATAGTTCTGCACATTCTTGAAGACACAAGCCTTAAGTGCAGAAATCTGGGTGATGGCCAGTGGCAGTGAGCCTGGAAACATGCTATCACGCACACAAACTGTTTAAGAAACTGGATCATTTTAAACTTGAGCAAGTTAAATTAAAAAAAAAAAAAAAGAAAGAAAAAGAAAAAGAAAAAGAAAAAAAGAAGTGAGGCATAGCCAAGGAGCCCTCACAGAGGCAATGGAGATGGGAACTGTAATACCGACCAAAAAGCAAAAGTAATACAGGAAGGAGGGAAATGTCACGGAAGGGAAGAGGAGCTTGCGGGGAAAGCCGACTTAATAAAGAGATGTTTTATTCCTCTTTTTCTTGAACTTTTGCTAGAGATGGGAACATATCTCTGAGGATATGTCATTTCAAAAGAAAACATCTCGGAGAATCTGGGCTATCTAGCCTTCGGGACAAATAAGGTAGTTTCATTCCTGGTGTGAACAAAACTCTGTTCACAGATACAGAGCTGAGGGTGGGAAAGGCTGGCAGAGGTTGTGTATGTCCCTTTCACATAGGGCAGTGAATACATGTGACAAAGTACAGAGAACACGAGTCGAGGTCACCAAATAGCAGTCTATTGTTCCTGTGAAGGACAGAGAGGGCAGGGACTCTGATGACTTTGAGGAGAAAGGACAGGAAGAGCTGGCGGCCCAGCAGATGCTGAAGCACCAATCAGAGCTCTTGCTTGCTCGCTAGCAGCTGAGGGGTCTGTGACTTGACACAGGGCCAGGATAACAATGCTTTTGTTTCAGTAGATGCCCCAGAGTCTTCTTAAGGCAAGCTCTCCCTGTCCTGTCCCAGAGTCCCTTGTGCCTTCAGCTGATCACCGAGTGCCTTCTAGCAGGCTGCTAATATTTCTTTCTTAAAATAAATATTTCAATTCACAGATAAAAATAAAAATTTTGCATCTTAATGTGTACCAGGTAATGCTATGATAGACATAGGTATTTTATATTGTTTAAATAGGGATAAACATATCTGTGTCTGTATATACTCAATAACAGACATCAGGTTCCTATCTTCTAGAGACGTTAGAGTGTCTTATCACTGAGAGTCAGCCCACTGCACACCAGAACTCTGCTGCTATCCACTGTAATTCAGGACCCACTGACTAACCTCTCTCCTCCTTTATCTCCCCACCATTCTCAGCCTCTGTCCCTGCTGTTCTACCTGCTTCTGAGAGGGCACATCATATGTTACTTAGGAATGTGGGTAGTACAGTTCACGCTCCGGTGTGGCACTCTTCCATCAGCAAACAAAAGCCATGTACCACAGTATGCTTCTTCTTGGGTTTTCTCTTAGGAGTTAATGCAATTTATCCTGTCACTTTTTTTGTTTTGGTGGATATGAATGTCGAGAAAATGCAATAATATTTAGTGTTTTAATCATATCCTCAAAGTAGATTCCATTCATTCACATAATATCACTGTATTATGCCAGGCACCAGTAACCATTCCTAAGTTCCAGTTTTAACTGGTAAACCTTTTAGAATGAGTTTTTTTTTCCATTAGCATGGAAAGCAGTGTGTTTCATCATGACATCTTCATGTGTTATCATGACATCTTCATGCATATGTGCCATTAGGCTTGGTTCTCTCATTCATCCTCTTCCAGCTCTGACCTTCCTCCAGCTTTTGTCCCTCTCTTCCCTCTGCAGTCTCCACTTCTGCAGCCCCAGTGTCCCTTCTGTTTCCCCTCGCCTGTAAAATCTCTTCTCATTCATGATCCACTTTGTCACCTTATTTCTTACAAATACACACGTGTAAACATGCCCACATGTAAAATGACATTTAAAAATCTAAGTTGTGCACAATGAGAAAAAAACATGACATTTCTTTCTGGGACTGGCTCATTTTACTTGATGCAATGATTTTTGGTCCCGTCTATTCAGTTCTCCTCAAACACCATGGTGTCCGCACAGCTGCTCAGGATTCTATAGTGCATATGTATCTTATGTCTTCATCCACTCTAGATGTTTATGGCTAGCTAGGCCAGTTCTATCCATTCAACAATGCATGTTGAAATAGCTCTGCAGTATGTGTATTTAGAGTATATCAGGAAAATAACCGAGATCACTACAGTTAGATGATATGGTAGTTCTATTTTCCGGTCATATGAGGAATCTCCATTTGGATTCCCCAAGTGGTTGCACTCATTTCTAACTCCTCACAATGGTGAATATGGGTTCCTCTTTCCCATACCCTTACCAACACATCTTGTCTTCTGCTTTCTCCATGAGAATTATTTTGATTGGAGTGTTGGAGAATTATCAAAGTAGTTTGAATTTATATTACCAGTGGTTTTGTTTATTTTCCCCCCAAAATTTATTGACTGCAACACCCACACTGAAACTCACTGTACAAATAGCTATAGAGGGTGCTTACCAGAGTAGGGTAGAGGGAAGTGGCCTGTCTATAAACATGGCTCCTGTTTTCCTTTGTGATCTTAGGCAAGGGATGATTTCTCAAGACCCAGGAAGCATGAAGAAGGAAGACTCATAGAACTGACCATTACATTCACTTCTGTATTTTCTGAATAAAACCAAACCAGTAAACCATCCACTGGGAGGAGACATTTGAAACCCTTCTAATAAGAAAATAACCTGTTTCTGGAACAACTCCTTGCAAAAGACCTAGACAAAGATTACGCATTCCCTTTAAAACGTGAACTTACAAAAGCTATCTTTGGAGGACGGGAACTTGATGGCGCAGTGCAGTTATAGAAAGATGGCCAATCTTATTAAGAGTTAGGAAACTATAATTACAAAAGTAATTTCACACACAGCAGATAGGCGCATAATTGTGGGGAGCTCTATTGTACCCCTGCTAGCTGTGGGAGGGGAACACCCTGAGAGCAGCCGGCTGTGGCAAGAGAACATGGGAGTGCTTAGCCTTATGACAAAAGCTTTCTCCTAGATGCTAATGCATACCTGTATGTGCATGCCTATATTATAAAACACATAAATATTTGTGTGCATATGTACATACATATATTTTTCTTCCTAGACATAATACGTATGTAAGAGAACTCCAGCTAGCAGTGTTTATAACAGCAAAACCATCAGAAACATGCTGCCATTGATCACTAGTGTTGCTCTGAGACCTGGTCATAGATGAATAAAAGACAAATTTTGTCACAGTTCTGGAGGCCTGGAAGTCCAAGATGATGGGCCCATGTTCGCAAAGCATCCTTTCCTGCTTTATTTACTCAGTAACAGTACCTGGGTGGACAAAAGAGTGAGAGGGAGCTGAATTGGCTTTTACAACATAGCAAAATATGAACCTGTCCCTGTGATGGCGGCATTAATCCACTTGAGAAGTCAGGACTTTCATAACCCTGCTCACCCCTTCAAAGACTCAACTATTAGCAATATTTCCTGGCTAGCCCTTATGTTTCTACCACACAGACTTACATATCAACACACTTAGTTGCAAATGGGCCATGGCGTATGCATGTAGTTATCCAGTGAGATAAGTCGGGTCTACATCTAACAATGTGAATAAATGCTGGAAAACATGGAGTGGAAAGGACAGATCATAAAATGAAAGGCACTCTGTATTACACAGTATGAAGCTGACTCAGGAACTATATGGTATCTGCCTGCTCCTGGTGGGGCCAACATGTAGAGACCTCACAGAAAGTATTCCTGCCATTCTGCATGATGGTTTCCTATAGGGAAGAGCGGAGGAGAGAAGTCACGTATGGGAACAGTGCTATGGGGCATTCTTGTCTGCTCGACTCTGAAAAAGATTTGAATTGGAGATGGGAAGCCATCTACACTTGTTAAGTTTAGATGGAAGGTAAATAATTTTTTTGGCCTGTCCTTTATCTTTGAAATTTCATAATAAAAAACACACATTCCCATGGAAACCAGTCTTCAAATGAAATTAAGCTATCTCTATAATTTATGGCACAATTTCTTTCTAACATCATCAAGCGCAGGTACACGTGGATGAATGCTACCTGTGTAGATGGTAGCTTTCCACGCTCCTGGTCATCAATACACCATCCTATCCCACATCTCTGCCTACCAGAAGCCCAGGCTAGGGTAGCTTTCTCTGCTGTAACTTGCATAAGGTCTAAATAAAGTTATTGTATTTGTCTGGGAGAGAATCTTCTTCCAGCATCCTCCGGGTGCTGGTGTAGCTCAGTTGCCAGCGTTGTGGGTTGCTCCCTTTCAGGTCTCCTGATCAGTGCTGTTCTTTGCTTTCAGAGGCCTCCCTTCTTCCACAGCTCACTGTCCCCTTCACCTCCAGAACTAGAAGCTGTGGGCAGATGCCCGTTGCTCTGCCTTTCCCGTCTCTTCCTTCTCATTGTAAGATTCCTGTCTGAGTTACTTTTCTATCACGGTGAAGAGACGCCATGATCAAGGTAACTTGTGAAACCAAGTGCAGATCTTTTCAGTCATACAGAGCATCCCAGCCATGACTGCATCCACAGAGACATCACGACACTGGTGTGATTGCGGATTTGATGTGTCATGCTGACATGTAGGGAGGATGTACTCATACTGGAATTTAAAATGATCAATGATAGAAGATGGTTACAACGTATACAGTGAGAATAATTGGTAGGTGGTAGACTAGAAATCAGTATTTATTAGGCACTTTGGAGGAGCTGGGCATGAATTAGGCACATGGAATATGAAATAAGCACAACTGATAGGGATTTATATTCCAGGTTGCTGCAATCACGTCCAGTCACTAGACTGTCTCTCCATATAACAAAGATGGTCTGTTCACTCTAAACAACACTTTAAAAAGGAAAAAAAAAAGGTTTATTGATTTTTATATGTGTGCATGGGTGTACCTTTTTGAGTTCATTTGCACCCCATGCATGGAGGTTGCTGTAGAAACCAGTAGATGGCACCATCTCTGCTGGAGCTGTAGTTAGAGGTGGCTGCGAGCTATCAGATCTGGGTGCTGGGAACTGACCACAGATCCCCTGCAATAGCATCGAGTGCTCTTAACTGTTGACGCATCTCTCTAGCCCCTAAGGAAATCTTTCTAATATTTTGTGAAATAGGATTACATCAATGCGCTGAGCCAACGCAGAGCTGGGCCAGATGGCATTGAGTCCATGGATGGGGGTTACATAGGAAACATGGCTCTCTGACTCACTGGGGTTATTTTACTTGATCACCTGTTTAGACATTGATAACACCTCCCTCCAGAAAATAGGTGGGTAGTGGATGCCAGGCTTGACTTTTCTTTATGAGACACCCCAAGGACAGGGTAACCACAGTGATGAAGGAGGGGATGAATGCGCATAGCACAGAGAGAACAGCTGGTGGTGAGGTAGACTGGGGTGCTCAGCAGATCTTGCAGCAAGAGACATAAATAATGCACCATTCCTGTCTGCTTGCTGCTAGTAGTTTAGAGCAGAGATTCTCAACCGCTGAGTCATACTGGACCAATAGTATTTCACATATCTTTTCTTCTTATGTCATGAATGGGGACCCTTCTGGACTGCCACACTAGCAGTTGACCTACTCTGCAGTTGAACCTGTGAGCCTTCTGCTTCCATATCATCAGCACATCCTACTGGTGTGTGCCATGGGCAGGGTGAGGGCCTCTACTTGAGAAGAAGGATAAATTTTTACTAGTTTTGAAAATGGGATAAGGGCTGGAGAGATGGCTCAGCAGTTAAGAGCTCTGACTGACCTTCCAAAGGTCCTGAGTTCAATTCCCAGCAACCACATGGTGGCTCACAACCATCTGTAATGGGATCTGATGCCCTCTTCTGGTGTGTCTGAAGACAGCTACAATGTACTCATATAAATAAAATAAATAAATCTTAAAAAAAGAAAAAAGATAAATAATACTACTAGGAAGTAAGTGAGGGCATTTAGGAGGTGGCCCATGGGTTGGGGGTATGGTAATACTTGTGCGGTGACACCAGGGAGACAGAGCAGGAAAGAAAAACTCTAGATAAGCTTTCATTAGCTCTAAAAGATATGCAGTTATTAGAGAGGGCTTCTAACCATAAAGCTATCGATTTAAGGATGACACGAGAGTATATTGTTAACACAGGAAGTCTCTCTGGACATTGGATAAGAAATGCTAAAAGACAAACCTTCCGAGGTATGTCTGACAGTGCTGATGTGTAACAGTAATCTTGGAGCAGGGATATAGAGCAAGTAAATGAGATTAACATTCAATTATTAATGGAAAAACAAGTGTCCCATGCACACAGATAGTTATTTTGTGGGACAGTAGGATATCTAATATGCAAGGTCAGGTGCACATGGGTCTGTGCCTGTGTGTATGCAAGTGAGTGGGAATGTGTGTGTGTGCGTGTGCATGTGTGTGTGTGTGTGTGTATGTAGGGTGTATTCATGTTCATTCATATATGTCTCTGTAGAGGCCAGTGGATATTGTATATCTTGTATTGCTTTCCACGTTGTCCCCTCCACACAGAGTCCCTCACTGGACTGGAAGCTTACTGACTTGACTGGGATGGCTGGCCAGTGAACTCCTGCCCGGGATCCACCTGTCTCCAACCCCTCCTCCCACCATGCTGGCCTCATTGGCACTGGCAGCCATTACGGTCCTCGTGTTTGTACAGCAAGCACTCTTATCCATCGACCCATCTCCCCAGTCCTAGGTTATTTGAAGCAGCTTTTCAGGGGGACCTGCAGAGAAGGCTGGACCCTTGTACCCATCTGTCAGTTCCCACTGGAACCACCACGTTCCTCGACAGCCATGGCTGTGTCCTTCCTTTCAGGTTCTTCCCCCTCCCCCCACCATCCTCTTCCTCTCTCACTTCTTCCTTTCCCCTGTGTGTGATGCTGGCTCTAACGTAGAGTCTTCCTAGTAAAGTGACATTGGTAGTGCTGGTAGCTTTAGTTATATCAGCCCAAGCAGTTCTGGGCAACTCCTCAAATGTGACTACGTTCAGGAAAATTAAAATATATATATATATATATATATATATATATATATATATATATATATATATGTCAAGAACCTCTGATAAAAGACATCTGTAAGTACCCCGTGTAGTGAAAGGAAAGACAAAAGTGTCCTCCTGTTCTCCAGCTGTTCAAATGATGAGTCCAGGATCCCTGCTTAGGGGTTCCTTTGCATAGGGAGGGACATTTCAACAGGATGGATGGGCAGGGCTCTGTGTGCTGCTGATGTGAGGGTGAGTCGGGGAGAAGACAGTGAAGTAGGCTGTCTTTGAGAACCATGGAGATGAGACAGAGACCCTCCGCGAGTTAAGAATGGACACAAGCCAGAAACCTTTCTGATTCTTGTATGTCCAAACACAGCCTTTGTTATGATCTAAAGCTGGCTGAGGGAACAGAAAAGGGTAAAACGTGTTTGCAAAACTCTAAGTGAGGTAATTTCTGTCTCTAAATCCTGCATTCTATCTGTCTGATCTTGGCCTAGGAATGAGCAGTCATGCACAGCATACATACATACGCATGAGGGTGGGAAATCCTTACAAACCAGGCCACTCTCTTTCTGGTTCTTATTCTAGGGTAAGACAGGCCTGGAAACCTTCTAGAAGCTGCCCGCCTGGAATGAACCAGTCTGCTCCCCTTCTCGCTTCTCTCCTCCTTCCCTCCTGCTGTCATTCAAGAGATGGCCAAGAGGCACAGCAGGTAAGCACCAAGACACAGCTGGTAATGGGGCTGCAGAGGTGACTTACTGTGTGGCCTAGGAGTCAGAATCCTCAAAAGGGAAGGTCCTGAGGGCAGAAACCCAGCTCTGCCTTCTTTGGTGAGCTTGTTGTTGCTTCCGGATGCAGTGAGGTAGGAACACCTGCCAGGTGCCTCCTCCTCACTCCAGAGGCAGGCACAAGAGTTCTGTTCAGGGATGCCTAAGCCTAGGGACTATATCTCAGACACAGGAGGTCACTCTCATGGTGTGGTTTGAGAAACTGGGGTGCTAAAGATTATGGTTTTTTTTTTTTTAATATCCTGTTGGTTTGAGAGAAAATTACCTCTTAAAAACGACCAGTAGGTGGTCAGATTTTCTTTCTAAATTAAAAGTTGACATAAAAATACTTCTTTTATTTTGACTCAGCACTTTAGTCATTCTAGTTTGAGCAATTGTCTTTCATAGATAAAGAACATGTAAGAAACAAATGTGTAAAAGCAAGCACATTGTAACAGTGTAATAGTGAAGACATAGGAATTATGTAAGTGTCTAATTACAGGGGAATGGCTGAATAAATTATGGCATGTGACAGAATATTTTGCAGCAGTTCAAAGGAAAATATAGAGACTAACAAACTAAGTTGTTAAGAAAAAAGAATGTTGTAGTAGGTGATTTATAGTCTGCTGTCAACACCAATTATGATTGAAAAATTTAAAAACCTATATTCACCTGCACATCTGTTTGTTCTCCTATCTCGATGCACAGGAAAAGCCTGTGTTCTATTTTCCTTTCTGCTGCTGTAACAAAACTTACCAAAAGCAACTTAGGGCCAGAAAGGGCCTGTTTCAACTTACAGTTTACAGTCTACCCCTGAGGGACACTAGGACAGGAACTCAGGAAGAAGAGGAAGCAGAAACCATAGAGGAATGCTGTTTGGTGACTTTCAGATAGGCTATGTGGCCAGCTTTCTTAAGTGGCCCGGCCCACTCACCTAGAGAACAAGTAGGATTCCTTCTGACTTTTAGGGACAATTTCACCTCATAGACTTTCTGATTCTCCTTCCACCACAGGGGGTACACCCATCTGTGGGTGGCAGGAAGGCCCACCCAGCCACTTCTGGGTCCTCTTCAGGAGGACAGGCTCACAGGCAGATGTGTGGGCCTACTAAGCTTCTTGGAGTGAATGCTCTCTGAGTACTGTCCCACAGCTCCATGGCTCCAGCCTCATAGCTAAGACAACTATCTTGAGAACCAAAATGCTTCCTGGAAGATTTTTCACATTCACCAAGCTGCATGTCAGGCTAACAAGTGAGTGTCCAGAGAAAGGCTGGAAACTGGACTCTTGAGTCTGAGCCCTGAATCTCTTAAGGTGAAAGACCATCCTAAGAACTTTGTCCTCACACCAGTGAGGGGGGACCATGCTGGCTCAGCCCGTGTGCGGCCTTGGTTTCCTCACTGATATAAAATGGGAAAGATAAGTAAGTCTCAGAAACAAGTTGTGAGAATTAAACACACCAGTTTCCTTACAGCCTTTACTCTGCTTGATGGGATTTTAGCCATCTGGTCAACTGAGGTCTAGAAATACTAAATCTGAAATTTCAGATATAAACATTCACAAGCTTTAAACTGTGAACCACTTTGAGAAATGTGACCAAAATACAAAACAAAACAATACAAACAAACAAAAAACCAAAAAAACCTACAAATGTCTTATAGTGTCCTGAGTCTGGCATCTAGTCCTGCCCGACATAGGGAATTGACTGTTCCTTTGTCTGGTGTATCCATACTCTACATGCTATCTGCCTTTCAGTCAATGAGCAACTGGACTTTAGGTTCACCTGTATGGTATAGCAGTGCTTTTGTTGGAGTAACCCTTTTTCCCTCTTCATAAGAGACACCAGGGCGTGGAATGCAGAACAGGTTAACTCTGGAACTCAACAGAACAGTGTTACACATATGGAAAACACACCTTATACAGGGTCCAGTACTTTCTGTTTCAAGCAACTATTGGGTCTCTTAAAATCTATCGCTGTGGGTAAGAAATGGGCAACACTATACATACTGAATGCTCATTGTATTATATGTTACCATCCCTGATGTCTTCTGGATCCCACAACTGCACCAACTGGAACACACTACTGCCATCCCACAGTGATGTAGGCTCAGGTATGTTGTGGGACTAGATGACAGGCAGTAAGTGACAGATCTAGGGCCCTCCATCCTGAGGTGATTAAATTAGGTCCCTAATACCAATCATATAGAAGATCCATCTCTGGGTGGGGAGCAGAAGCTAGGCAATTAGCTGCTGGAGAGAGAAATATAAATGAAAATAAGAGTGCTCCTTTATTTTAACCCAGGGGTGCACCATGTTAGTTTTCCCTCCCCCCCCCCCGACTCTACCAGCATTCAGGGCATCTTTCCCAAGGCTCCCAAATTGAAAGCCCCACCAAGGTTTCTCTTCCTTGCCACACCCCCGGAACAGGCATGCCCTCTTTCTAGTCAGAGCCTTTTCCACGGTGGAAGAGGCCCGCTGGGCTGTAGAGCTAGAGAGACTGGAGAGTGAGGGCCACGGAGCCCACCCCCACGAGCGAAGTGGGCGGTAAACCCTTTGAGACTGTTCTGCTGTGGAAAAAAAAAATTAATTCCCCAGTTTCCCACGTGACAGGAAGCTGCCTCTCAGAATAAGTCAGTGCTTAGCCTGCAGCTGTGTGGACAATCGGGGCATGAGCCAACAGGAAGCTCTGTCAGGCAGTCCAACAAAGGGGGGGGGGGGAAAGACAGGGAAAAAGGTCCTGCAAGACATTTTAGGACATTTTGGAATTTTATAAATAATGATGACATACAATCTCTGGTCTGGGTTTGCACAAATCCATTGAAATTTCTAGATGTGTTCTTTGTTGAAAGGCAGCCTCTGTTATTTCTCCGATGTCATTTACCAAGGGCCTAAGTGATGTACTTGCAGTGAACAATGGCATCCCTACCCCCCCAACACACACACACACGCACGCACACACACACACACACACATACTTTGCACACTTTGCCTTTAGGAAGCTCATGTTCTCTAGGGGAGTGAGGAAAACAGTTGTTTAGAATAATAACTGCATGATTTATGCAAGGAGTTAGTATAATGAAAAGAAAGGTCAAAATGGAAGAATCTCATCTAACTTGTGGGTAGATACAATCTTTATGGAGAAAGTAACATTTAAGCAGAGGATTAAAATCTACAAAAATTGGCCAGGCACAGGGAGAGAGGATAGAAGCCTAGACATTTGTATTCATTTACCAGTGTACCATCCACTCATACACTCAACGAGTATCTATCGATTATCTCTTATTGTTGAGAAATGTTCCAGAAGCACTCATGAGCACATAAGATGATGTCTCTGCTTTCATAGTTAAATTCAGACTTCTTAGGATGTGTTTATAGATGGCTGTGTGGCCAGCTGGTCTCAATACTTGTGGAATTAAAAACATTTTATTTTGGTCAGAGTGAGGAAGAGCCTTAGTGGCTAGTTTATCTTCACTCTAGATAGCACTGTGCCTTGCAGCTGGGCTAGAAGGACCCTTTACAGCTGGCTTCTTCTCTCATGTGATGGGCCAGGATCAGTTGATGCTGGCTAAAGGCTGGTTTGCTCATACACAGAATGACCACTCCAGGAAGCTGTTAAGAAGCCTGGAGAGTTTTGTGACCTAGTGTTAGAAGTTCCTAATTGTAAGGGTGTTACTACTTCTTGGTCAGACAAATCACTATGGCCATTGCTGACTCCAAACACAAGGCAAAGTGGAATCTCTACAGCACACACTGTACAGAATATAGAGTAGATTTTCACTATTTAGCTTTTAATAGGGAAAGTTTGCTGATACTTGCTATATAGATTCTATTAGTTAAACACTCAGGTTAATGATTAGACTAAGCCATTTAATCTTCACGACAGTCCTTTGACTAAACATTAACCTGGTTTTATAGATGAAACATGGAGATTTGTGACTCAGAAACGTTTCTGAGATCATATTATTAGTAGCTTTGATTCACGTGTTGACATTAAGACCTTGCCTTTAAAGACTTTTGTGGTGGATTTTTTTTTTAAAGGAGAGTAGCCATTTGTGCCTGTCACTACAATATTGACAAGTGTTTCGGGCAAGGTGCCCAAGTGGCCAACTGGAGAGAGGCAGGTTCTTTCAGGCCAGGATGAGCTGTTAGTGGTCTGGTGAGCAAACAGGGAAAGATGATAGGATACTCATGCATAGGAAATGACAACACTGGGAGGTGGGGCACCAGGGCAGACTGCTTGGGGATCATGCCCTTCCATCCATGCTCTGGGAACCTGGTGTGTCCCTGGGGGAAAATTCCTTCAGGACTTTTGTATGGTTGCTGGTTCCAGGGTGAGGACCAGAGTCAAAGTTAGGGTTGATAACGAGAATGCACAGACGAAGAGAGGGACCTAAAGTGAAAATTTCTAGAATCTCTGAATGTACTTGGTTATATAACAAGGGAAACCCGGAGCTATGGTAAGAGTAATGATTAGAAATAAGGTGGCTTTGAAGTGAGGAAATAGCACCTAGATTATCCAAATAGATGCAATGAAACCACAAAGGCCCATCAAAGTGGAGAAAGAAAAGAAAAAAATGAGTTCAGAAGAGATATGAAGATGTGGGATATTCAAGTTTGAGGATGCACTGAGCGTCCATGGATCAAGGGATGCAGGAGGCCTCTTGAAGCCAACAGGGGCCATGCATTTGATTTTCCTCTAGAGCTTGCATTAGAAACATGGTCTTTCCAACACCTTGATATTTCATCTAGTGGCATAGAGCCAATTTATACTTCCAGCATAGTAAGACAAACTATCTATGTTTAGCCACTAGGTTGGTGACAATTAGTTATAGCAACCAAAGAAAACTACCACAGAATCTGTTACTGGGTATCATATCCTATGATGGTCCTACCAGCACAGGGGTGGTAAATCAGGGAAGTCTGGGTCAAATTAAGATAGACATCCTTTGTGGCAAAATATCATCCCTTAACTAAAGTCAGTGGTCTGAAGGGAGCATCTTAGCTCCCTTATTAATAATTCTCACTGTTCATGCTAATGATGTCACTGTCATTGTAGCTGAGCACTTCCTACAAACCAGGCTCTCTACAAACCTCATGCTACCCATATGAAGAAGATTTGGATCACATTTTTTTTTTCCTAGATCAAAAAAGACTCTAAGAGCTTACAATATTTACATAAAAGTGAACAAGTAGTTCAATAGGTTTGAATTCAGATTTTACTTCATTTGGGGACATGGTTATGTTATGTATGGTGAGCTTTTGTTTCACTTTCAAATTATTAGGGGGGAGAAAAAAGTAAAGTCTAGAGGAGGCAGAAAGGGTGCCCATCCTGGTTGTGAACTAATTATCTCTACCTAGAGCAGTGGTTCTCCACCTTTCTAATGCTTCAACTCTTTAATACAGTTCTTCACATTGTGGTAATACCCAACCCTAATATTATTTCATTGCTACTTCATAAATGTAATTTTCCTACTGTTATGAATTGCAATGTAAATATCTGTGGTTTTCAGTGGTCTTAAATACCCCTTTGAAAGGTCATTCAATTCCCCCAAACGGATCACAACCTGCAGTTTGAGAACCATTGACCTAAAACACCATTTAGCACATAGTAAGTAGTCCATATACAACACTTTCCACTGAATGGAGGATAGGTGGATGGATGCATGAAAATGTAAACCTAGATTAGAGTCTAAGGGCTTTGGGGCTGAGTGTGGCTCAAGGACACCACATGCAGTATTTAGATGGATGAAGATGGGTTGAGGCTGAGTCCCAGTGAGCTTCAGGGTGACCCCATGAGTGACTCAGAATGCTTTGGGAAGAAGTGGGAGGTCTGGGATAAGTAGACATTCGAGAAGCACAGGCCGTAGGGTTGCAAACCAGCAATTCACATTTAGCTGATTCTCTACCAGATATTCTAAGTTGAGCTTCACAAAACAGGAGCCTGCGTGGGCTGTTCTACTTTCAAGAGTAGTCATCAGCAGACAGTAGGAAGCAGGGGATGCCCAATCAGACACAGAAGAGAAGAGGCAGGGCCTTTTAAATAGGACTATTTAATTTTCAGTCTGTCATGAAGTTATAGACATTATAGATGACCTGGGGAAACTGGAATTTTCACTTCAGTTCTATGTTTGCATTTCTCTTGTTGAGTCATGTAAACCTGAGGAGAAAGGAGGCTGCAGGCACAGATGGGTAAAGAGAATGGAGAACATTTTTTTTTTTGTAGTAGGATAAATAGAGAAATAGAGTAAAGAAGGATGATTATTACCTCCAGGGAAGTGAAGATACCTACACACCTGAGACAGGTGAGAATATGCCCTGCAAACATGGGCTGAATGTGGTGACTTGGGACCAGCTTAGCTGTGAAAACAAAAACAAAAACAAAAAGACTTGTAGACTTTCTAATGGGTCAGCCACCAGACTGAGCATGGGGACTGCAATGGAGGAGTTAGGGGAAGGACTGAAGGAGCTGAAGGGGTTTGCAGCCCCATAGGAAGAACAACATTATCAACCAAACAGAGCCCCCAGAGCTCCCAGGGACTAAACCATCAACCAAAGAGTACAATGGAGGGACACATGGCTCCAGCTGCATATGTAGCAGAGGATGGCCTTATCTGGCATTAGTGGGAGGGAAGGCCCTTGGTCCTGTGGAGGCTCAATACCCCAGCATAGGGGAAGGCTTGGGTGGTAAGATGGGAGTGGATGGGTAGGGGGAGAGTGCCCTCAAAGAAACAGGGGGGGTATGGATTAGGGGTTTGTGGAGGGGGAACCAGGAAAGGGGATAACATTTGAAATATAAGTAAATAAGATAACCAATAATAAAAATAAAAATAAAGAATAAAGACTGGAGGCTGAAATAACAGTGAAAAGCTCAGGGCTATCAAATGCTGTCTGCTGAGTTGGGCAAAAGTAAATTGTGGTATTTTCATGGCCTGAATAAAATAAAAAATTAGTTTCCTCCTTGTTCAATGTGATTAAAAACTTTATAACAAGGCAGAGTGTGCACTGTAGCTTTTGGATTTAGGGCAGTGCTAGGAGACTGATAATTTGGAGAATTTATTCCTTGCATGATATAATTAGATGCATTTCATGAAGATAATACACAATCCATCCATAGAAGAAGACAGCACAGTAGTGGCTGAGAAGCTAAAGGCGAGCCTTTCTGTGCTTGCTGTGGACGTCAGCAAGCTTGTTTCTCATGTTCAAAATCTGTGAAGTCAGAACAATGAAGAAGACCCTTTCATGGGGGGTCGTTATGATCATCACAATGGGCAGATATGGCATGCTCACAAAACATGCATTTTAGTGTGCAGTTCTCAGCTGCTCCATGAGATTTTCAGTTCTCACAGACATTTCAATAGAGCTGTTGTGCATGTATATGAGTAGTCAGTGTCCTGATTGATTTATTTTGCTTTATTTATTTATTTATTTATTTATTCACTTATTCATTCTCTCTGTTTCTGTCTCTCTGTCTCTCTCTCTGACTCTCTCTCTGTCTCTCTGTCTCTCT
>NC_034604.1:34710738-34713354 GCF_900095145.1 Mus pahari
CAAACTCAGGTCCTCATGCTTGTGCACTGAGCATCATTCTCTACTTAGCGCTCTCTCTCTCTCTCTCTCTCTCTCTCTCTCTCTCTCTCTCTCTCCCCTCTCTCTCCAGTTATGGCTGATTTTTAAAAATGAAGATGAAGGGATGTGTAGAAGACATGAAAGACTATTTAATTTCCAGCTCTGTGGGTCAAGTTTGAAGTAGAAAGAACCAAAGAGTCTGAATGTGGTATACAGGCCCAGGAAATTTGGGCATATTTTGAGGTCAACCATTTACTCCCCCAAATGTATGGACAACAGTCTCATGATATGGCTGGATGTTTCTCTGTCTTTGCATATCGTAAATGTGGTGAGTCTGTTCTGTTATCTGATGGTCTTTCTATCTCTTCCTTTTACCTTCAGGGACAGACATATATACATACAAATACACATATACATATACATACACATATATACCTTTTACTCAGGATCCCAAGTAGTAGCCCCAACATGTTTCTTAACATGGACTCCTGGTGAATCCAATTATTTTCTTCATCAAATATCAGTGTTTGCTCTGTTTACAAGTGTCTGATGAGTTAAACCATGACATGTGCTTCACAGAGGATGGCTGCATTGATTCCGGAAGGTCGGGAGAGTTCTTGAAACCCAGGCAGTACAATGCTGATAATGTGGATGGGTCCGTTGCTTACTAAGCTCTTTATCATACCTATCCGTGACTTACGTCAGTTTTGCAAATTTGATCTTTAATGGGGTAGTGTGTTTTTAGTTCTCAATATATTATTATTATTTTTTTTTAGTAAACTGCATAAATGACTCATCAGCAGGAAATGTGGATAAATAGTCAACCTAACTGAAAATACAAATAGACACTTTTTTTTTTTTGAGTGTGTGGGAAGATTTACTTAAAGGGGAAAGAACCTTGAAAGGATAAGCACTGATCTCCAAGGCTAAGTCTTCTGCTTTCTGTAGGATTCTAGCCCTTTTCTATCAACGGGGAATGTGAGCCCAGCTGCTACAGAGGCCACTGTCCACATGGGGACATGGGACTGTTGGTTTACATTCAGCAGCTTTTACTAGGAATGTAAGTGCAGACCTGCCTGTGTGTACAGGGTGTTTACTCTGTAATCCCCATGAGACATCTTTCTGGTCACTCTCTGGAATGACGCTGCGAACTTCTACAAACAGATCTAGTTTGGTTGCTCGCTGTACACAGTAACACCGGGCACTATCAAACATACCATGAAAGAATGGAATGAAAACTAGTATCTAGATGGAATCATTACCACATGGGCATAGACATCCTCTCGATTACAGTGTCCGCATGCCCCTGATTCTGAAATCATCCTCATTTCCATGTAAACACTCTGGTTCACATGACAATCTCGGGACGGGAGGGCCTACAAGAACCTGTCTTGTGTCTCTTCACCAAGATGAGAGAGAACCGAACCGTCCCGTCGGCAGTGATGAAAGCATTGTCTTTCCAGATTTCATGACTGGATGGAATCCAAGTTTCAAAGTTCAGGGGGCCCCTGAGCATGCCAGAGACTTTGCTGGGTGACTCACCAGAGGTGTAAATAACTCCCTCCCTTTGTTCCTGCTGGGCAACCACCTCCCTCTGCTGTGCTGTCTTTTCCTTCTTGTGTACTGCACAAGGTATTTTCCCAAGTCTTCCATCCAGCTGTATGCCTGTGACATCATGAGACATCATGTTGCATTCTGGTTTTCAAATAAAAAAATGTGTATCGCTAATTAATTTTCTGACACTAGTTATCAAGAAACATGGCCAATTAAAGATAAAATTCAAGGTGACATATTACCTGGCCACATGGAAATGAAATAATAATGGCTAGGTTTAGAGAGGCTTTTTCTATGATTTAAAGTAATACCAGCCATTCCTTTAAAATGCAGTGGTTGAAGATATTGGCTATACCAAATGCCAGGCTTGGTGAAAGATTCAGGTTAGACTCTATTCTCTCTGACTCTGGGAATTCCGACATAAGAGAAACATGAAGAAAGGGGAGACAGTTTCAGAAGGGCCATTTGAGCAAATGTTGTATGTGGTTCAGCAAATACCTTAGCAACTTGGTGAGGAAATGAAACATGGCTATGTTCTTAGAACATTCCCATATGCTGATACCCCTGTTTATATTGTACCAATTTTATTAGATTCTTACCTCCAGTGTTGAGAGATTGCTACTAGACATTCTAATAATGGCAGCAGCTAATGAGTAGAGCCGCACTCTGCTAAGATCAGTTCTCAGTACTTGGTGCTTATATCTCTCTTTGCAGTACATCCAGAATGTGGACATGGACACTAGCCATGTTCCGACAATGTGACCAGAGAAGCACTGGGGGATGCCATAGTCTGTACAAGGGCTCACCGTATCCGTGAGCCAGCAGCATTTGACTAGTGGAAGTATGGTTTCTAGTCAGTGGAGGAAACCCTTGCTGAAGGCCAAGGCTGTTTACCCTGTCTCCCGGTAGAGAGTAGAGGACCTTCCAGCTTTGCTCACAGCGCCCTGCTTCTCTAAGAGCTCCCAACACAGTAATTCATAGTGAGTTGTCTGTTCTCTTTCTTTCTTTCTTTCTTTCTTTCTTTCTTTCTTTCTTTCTTTCTTT
>NC_034604.1:34713558-34715908 GCF_900095145.1 Mus pahari
AGACAGGGTTTCTCTGTATAGCCCTGGCTATCCTGGAACTCACTCTGTAGACCAGGCTGGCCTCGAACTCAGAAATTCGCCTGCCTCTGCCTCCCAAGTGCTGGGATTAAAAGTGTGCGCCACCACGCCTGGCGTCGGTTCTTTTTCTCCTTCACCTGATTGTAAACTTTTTTGAGGGTAGGGACTGTGATTTATTTGTGTCATCACTGATTCCCCAGGCCCTAGTAGTCACACATAGTAGAGATAAAAATGAAAAAAATTACTGAGAAAGTGAATTTTTTTTTCCTTTTCTTTGAAAGTCTCAAGTAGCCCAGGATGGCCTCTAACTCCTTATGTAGCTGAGGATGACCTTGGCTTTCTGGTCCTCCTACTTCCACCTCTAAACTGCTGGGGTCTGAACCCAGGGCTTCGTGTATGCTATAAGTACTCTCTCAACTATATCCTCACCTGCCATGAAATGAATCTCAATATAAAGATTTATATTCACATTTCCCTAGAAAACTAGAATACTTATTTCCTTCCAAAAATGCCTCCTCAACATCACAGATTAAAGTCATTTACTAATAACACAAAAGCTATACTTTAGAACAGGGCTCATTATGGATTATGAGGGGGGGTGAATTTGCTCTTTGGAGCAATGCACACATTGTTGCATATAACCCCAGTTTCTTTTATTCAGTGAGATAGGACCATGCAGTGAAGAAGACCTCTCAGGAGCTGGCTCTAAGCATCCTGGGCTGGAGTTCTGATAGGACCANAAGAAGACCTCTCAGGAGCTGGCTCTAAGCATCCTGGGCTGGAGTTCTGATAGGACCATGCAGTGAAGAAGACCTCTCAGGAGCTGGCTCTAAGCGTCCTGGGCTGGAGTTCTGAGACTTAGCTACCACCTGTGACATAGAGCACATGTGAAGAATTCAGTGTGACTCTGTTTTCTTATCTGTTAAATGGGGCTAGTAATAAAACCTTATAAAGGATGGGAGAATTCAACAACGAGTTGATGGCTGTGAAGCTTCTGGGATTGTACCCAGCCCAGAGTAGTTGCCATAGAAACCACATGATCCTAAATTAAAAAAAAAAAATGCCTAAGAACATTAAAGGAATGAATCAATTCAAAGTTACTAGAACATACATTCTAAAAACTACAGTAGAAGCCAGGTGGAAGGCAACTGAAGTTGCTTTGAGTATAACAGTATGAATGGCACATCCCAAGATGTGTACTGTGTAACAGAAATCCCTAGATGAAATCCATCCAGCAAGTGAGTAGCTGTGCATTTGTAAAAGGAACCTAGCTTCAACCTGTATCCCCTAAGAAATGTCCACTTGGCTTCATTGGGAAGTGGCTGAGGGGTGAGTTTGGAAGTATGTAGGCGATTCTGAAACTATGCAAGTACAGATGGTTTTGTATTTGCAGTTTCCACAAAGGCCCTTCTTTGGCTTCTTTTAAAAACTGATTTCCTATGAAGAAGCTATAATGATTCTTTCTTGAATCCTAAGGACATTTTTGAATACTACTAAGAAAAGGGAGAGTTTTGACTTTTTATTATTCTCTAAATTTTCTAGCTCAAAGGGAAAGATGGGTTGTATCCAGATGATCTGAGTTTGGAACCTCATGCAAAGTGAAGAGAAGTGGGGTAGTCATGGTGATGCCACTTTGTGGGACAGTTTTGGAGATGCTGTAGAAAAAGTTAATCCTGTAAGCTTGTTATCGACCTCATAGTCATTTGAAATTCATTGTTTAAGAATCTAAATGTTTAGTTTTTAATAATAGAAATTACTTTTACAGTGGGCCAGAAATANAGATAACAGAATCAGTTTGCTTTTTGCAAGACATTATGGGNCATATACACAACAGACCAGGAGCTAATCAATAGCATTAATTTGTGGTATAAAAGAAAAACAATTTTTTTGAAACAGGGTATTGTTGTGTGGCTCTGACTGGCCTGGAACTCACTATGTAGACCAGGCTAGCCTTGAACTTACAGAGATGTTTTGTCCTCTGCTTTCTCTGTGCTAGTATTGAAGGTACACACCATTGTGCCTGATATCATTTTGTTGTTGTTGCTGTTGTTGTCATTGTTCTTTAAGAAGAAGAATCAGACTACACATACAACCCCCTTTTAGGAATCTTAAGAAGTGACTTTCTGATTATGGGATGGATCCCGTGTGGGGCAATCTCTGGATGAAAATCATCTTTTCATCCCAGCTCCAAACTTAGTCTCTGTAACTGTTTTCATGGGTATTTTTGTCCCCCATTCTAAGGAGGGACAAAGTATCCACACTGTGGTCTTCCTTCTTCTTGAGTTTCATGTGTTTTTCAAATTGTATCTTGGGTATTCTAAGTTTCTGGGCT
>NC_034604.1:34716393-34727280 GCF_900095145.1 Mus pahari
AGTACAGGTGAATACCAGGGCCAAGAAGTTGGAGTGGGTGGGTAGGGGAGCAGGGTGGGGGGGGGGAGGATATAGGGGACTTTCATTTGAAATGTAAATGAAGAAAATATCTAATAAACAATTGAAAAAAAAAAAAAAAAGAAACCACAGTAGCACCACCGTGGCGACACCTCTATGCTCCTCCTGTTCTTGTTCAGTTACTTTATCTTCACTGAGCAGCGTTCTTTCCAGTCACTACTTTGTTTTGTAGATTTAGTTCTTAAGTTTCATGGTCACAGTAAAACTGAGAGGAAGCTAAGGCTATATGGTCCCTTCCCCCATCCGTGTCTTACCATCCTCATTACTAACACCCTTACCCCCAAGGAGACTGGTCCATCAGTTACAGTTGGAGACTCTGTACTGACCCACCAGAACCTTCCTGAGGGAAGTGTGCACAGCAAGACTCACTCTGAGTGTTAATGCTGCAGGTCTGGGCAAAGATCTAGGGGCTACCAGAAACAGACAGTTTCACCATCTAAATCCTCTGTGCTCTGCCTGTTTACCCCTCCCCCACCCACCCCTGGAAAGCACTGATCTTCTGTGCCTGCAGAATTCTGACTTTTCTAGAATGTCCTGTGGTTGGAATCCTACTGCACACATGGCTTCCTTTACATAGCGACATGAGTGGGTTTCTCCCCCTCATCCCTTCCTGACCTCTTACTTTTTAAAAAATTGTTTCATTTATGCAGTCTTCTGACAGATATTTTGATTATTTATAATGAGGGAAGGTAAGATTTTGATGGCTTCTTCTGAATATTAAAAAAAAGATCATGCCAGTTGATGAATGTATACATTTCCATATAATTATAGATGCATCAAGTGGTATGTCTCATTTGCATATATTCTTTGCGACTCTTACCAACATTTTTCTATAATCTATTTTCTAGGGCATTGTTCTTTTTCCCTCAGAACTCTGAAAATGTAAAATCATGTATATATAGGAAGCAATTATCTCTATTTAAGAACCAATTTGACCTTCCTCCATCTCTTATCTTTCCAGTGCATCTTTGCTGTTATTGTTGTTTTGTTTGTGAGACATTTTGCCATGTGTCTCAGGCTGGCTTTCAACCCACGTGGGCTAACCTCAAATTTGCAACTTTCCTCCTGCTTCAGATTCCTAAAATCTAGAATTCCACATGTACACCTCTAGGTCTAGTATTCTAATAAATTGTTATTTAGCAGACACTAACTGATGTCCAGTAGAGGCCAGTGGATACAATAGCAGCCAATTCACCATAGGGAACCACTGTGACTTCAGGAGCTGCTCGGCCAACCTAGCTCTAGCTCTCCACTGGGCAGTTACACTGCAGGAAGCACACATTGCAGGGTAGCAGAGAAATATTAGGACTTTCATTTAAAAACCTGATAAATGAATGCAATTTAGAAAGTTTCATTCGCAATGTGCAGAGAATAAAAATCTGTGGGGTAGGGGAGTTCAGCACTTAGCTATGCGCGTGGCTCCTGCCAAATACCATGGTTTCATTCTAAAGATACATATGGTGGGTCTCAATACCCATAACCCCAGTTCTAGAGCATTCGATGCCTACTTCTGACCTCAGAGGGCACCAGACATCCAGGTAGGGCAAAACATACTTATAGGCAGAACAACACTTCCCTTGAAAACCAAACCTTGAGGAAGTATGGAGTTCTTGGAGTTAAGATTTCTATTGCTGTAATAAAACACTACAACCAAAAGTGACTTTGGGAGGAAAGACTTTCTTTGACTTACATGCCCATCATTGTGGTCTGCCATGAAAGAAAGCCAGCACAGGAACTGAAGCAGAAACCATAGCAGAGTGCTGTTCACTAACTTAATTCTCATGGCTTGCTCCCCATGGCTTTCTCCATCATGTAACTCAGGACCACCTGCCCAAGGGCGGTACTGCTCCCATCCCCAGTGGGTGGGACCTTCTCACATGAGTCAAGCAAACGCCCTACAGACCACAGGCAATTTGATGGAGGCATATTCTCCACTGAGGTGCCTCTTCCAAGATTACTCTAATTTATATGAAGTGGAAAAACAAAACAACAAAACAAACAAAAACAAAAAAATACCAAACAAAACGAAAACCCAACCAGGGCAGTAGTGCTCAGCCCTAAATGGTATGTTCCTATCCTATCCCTTCTGTCAAGGCTCAGTGATCTATGCAGAAGGAGTGGAAGGAAAGAACGAGCCAGAGGAGATAGATAAAGGAAGCTGTTTCCCACACACAACAGGGCACATGCACATATACACTCATAGCAGCTGGACAAGGTAGCTCACTAGCCAGACAAAAATCCAGCATAGAAGTAGGAAGTGAGCCCAAATTCCACCACTGGTTGTGAAGCTATTGGCATTTGCTGCCTGCTGGGAGAGGCAGAGTTAGTTCTCCCTAATGATGGGACTCCTATACCAGAACAATCTTACCCCGCCAATAACTGGGCATCAGAAACTAGACCCAATGGGGAAAGAAGGAAGAAAAAAAAAAAACAACCTGTTAGTTAGCTCTAATGATGTGACTCCTATACCAGGACAATCTTACCCCGCCAATAAATGGGCATCAGAAACTAGACCCAATGGGGAAAGAAGGAAGGGTAAAAAAAAGAAATTTAAAACCTGAACTTATCTCAAACCTGGGTGTGAAGGGTTAGGAAGGCAGAGAAGATGGTAATGGGAGCGCTTGGGAAAGGGGGGGGGTAAAGATGTTCAGAATAGGTTATATAGAGTTCTCAAATAATTCATAAACATACTGGGGAAAGAGTTTCACTCTTGCCAAATTATCTGTTTTTATATTTTGGAACATATAGAATACACTGCTATATGTGTGTAATTTATAAACAAATAAATACTCATCTACTGTATAGTTCTAAAAGCTTTTTCTCAAATGAATATCTTTCCCTTCCATTCTGTGTGTCTCCTAAGTGGGGTCCCTGAAATCACAATGCCAGGTATTGTCATTCATGGAAGACATTTGGGAACCACTTGGGCCAGAGTTTATACCCATAAATTAAAATAGAAAAATTGACGTGTCGAAATTAAAAGTCATGCAGGTTCATCCTTTTCTAAGCTAAGAATAGAGCTGTGTGACGGAACAAGTTTTCAGTATATTCTTTAACTGACTAAATGGCTGAGGGAAGAATCTGTATGATAAAAAGAATCTAGTTTTGTGTTTTCCAGCTCAACTACTCACCATGGAAAGCACAGATAGTACAGAAGGCCAGAATTTCATTCGACTCCACTCAGATATTTCAGCCATCTGTCTTGTTTTTCTAGATTCTTCTCTGGTTTCTGTTGAGACTCATTATTTCCACCTTCATCTATGTCACCTTCTCTGGCCTTTTAAATCTCTACACTCCTGCCTGGCAGGTCTTCAGCAATGTAGTTGCCCTCCAGATCTTTCAAGGTGTTCATTTAAATCTCCTACTGAGGATAGCAGAGGCCCGTGAAATGTCAGTCACCCCTGTCATGCACCCCACTTTCTCCAAGTAGACCGAGCTAGGAATTTCCCCCTCAGTGCCAGGAATAACAAAGAATGGCAAATAGTGCAGGTCTCTAGAACATTCTTAGGTGAAGCCCAGTTCCTGGGGTGAGAGAGACCAGATTAAAGGTTGTAAAATTTAGGTCTCTTCTTAGTCCATTTTTGTTTTGTTTTGTTTTTGTTTTTGTTTTTTCGAGACAGGGTTCTCTGTGTAGCCCTAGCGGTCCTGGAACTCACTCTGTAGACCAGGCTGGCCTCGAACTCAGAAATCTGCCTCCCTCTGCTTCCCGAGTGCTGGGGTTAAAGGTGTGTGCCACCATGCCCGACTTCTTAGTCCATTTTGCATTGCTATTATAAAATGATTGAGGCTAGACAACTTATGAATTAAAGAGGTATGTTTGGCTTTTGGCCTTCATGGTTGGAAGGCCTTTAAAAGCATGGGTTTCAGTAACTTGGCAAAGGGCCCTTAGATGCACCACAATGTGGTGAAAGGAGTGGAGATGGAGGCACTCTCACGTATGGGGAGGGCTAGGCAATGTGGAAAGACAAGAAACAAGAGACTGGGGGGATCATTCTTTTTATAACACCCACATTCTTGGGAACTTCCATCCCCACTTACCTGACCAGTCCTGTAAGACAGCACCAAGCCCTCATGAGAGTGGGGCCCCTGTGACCTGGTCACTTTCTGGCAGGGTTTCTTGGTTTTCAAAGATGATGACACATGGCCCTTTGGGGGACAGACAGTTCAAGCCATAACAGGAAAGTATGGGGCCTAGTTGCTAATGAAGAGAGGACCTCAAAAAAACCAAAACAAAACAAAACAAAAAAACCAGAGGGTGAGTTTTAGCATCCAGAGAACACCAACAGGGATAAATGTTTAAATGTGAAATCACTTTAAATGCTGGTTATCAATTGAGCTACAAAGCTCCTTTGCTTTGGTCCTTAGGCCGGCTTTGTGACCCCTGGTCTGCTGTGAGCGCCCTGTGGATTTCTTCCCCAGCTCTGCTCCTTTGTACTCTGCTGTCTTTATTTTTATCTTTCTCCTAGACATCTAACAGGCCTTAAATCAGTGTCTGTTTCTCCTTCCTTTCTTAGAAGAGAACATAGTGAAGGGATTCCTGAAGAGACAGCTTGGAGACTTAAGACAGAGTGTGAGAGGGGTGGGAGAAGAAGAAGGGAGGAGAGGGAAGGAAGACAAGATGAACAGCAAGAAGGAAAAGAAGGAGGGAAGGGAGGAGGGAGGGGTAAACCCAAGAGCAAATCATCCTTTTATAAAAGAAGCTCATGGTCACAAGGAAGATTTTAGGGCAAAGAAACAGAACAGGGGAAGAAAATTTGGCCTGAATCCTGTTTGTGCAGCTGTCAAGGCCCTCGAAGGGGTCACTAAACTCCATACTTACCCTGGCACATGCTTCCCACTTCTCATCTCATTGCACCCACACCTAAGTAAGACCTCTTATACCCAGGACTGGAGAATGCTTAAACTCCCTAGCACCCCTCAGAGTAGCTCGCTGCCGTGGGCGTGGTGGGTTCCACACTGAACAAAGCTGAATAATGAATGACACCTTGATTTTTCTCTCTGAGAAACCGCTGTCCACTTTCAGGCCGGGGCAGGGAGCAGGTACCCTTCCATGGACACAAGGTTCTCTATATTTGGGTTGTGAAGGAAGAGTGGTTCTCCACAGGTAAATCAGTGAGAGACATCAGAAAGAAAGAGCTTTAACTGGTGTCCTCTTCACCCAAGACTGGTGATGTGCTTTGGCAGGAAAAAAAAAAAAAAGGTGCTCAGAGAAGCTCTGGCACATCCTGCAGGCTAGATGCAGATGAAGATGCTGGAACATGGAGATGGAGGGGAGTAGCCTATGGGCGGGAGATCTGAGTTGCCGTTTGTCTTCTGATACAACATATGACACTTGGGCTGTGTTGGCTTGTAGGCCTGTGCCTCAGTTGGCTTATCTGCAAAGTGGTTACAATGACTTCTGACTCAAATAAAGGTTCTGAGAATGAGTGAGGTTTTAGCTTCAAAGTACACTGTGCCTCGAAAGTACACAGTGTGACTGAGGAGACTTCGTTCTTGTGGGGCTCACATCCTGCAAAATCAAGCAGCGTGAGGCTGGCTGCCTCCAGTGCAAACTCCTTTCAGCCTGGAGAATGTCAGTCATTTGAGGCCCACAGACACACCTGCAACCTCCTGAGGAGAACACTGTTGCCCCAGACTTTCCAGTCCAGGCCTTCTACTGCTGCCTGTAGCATGGGACAAAGGTTGAGAGAGAGTTGACACATGTGGGTTTGTCACTTTCTCTTTTGACCCGGGGCAACTGGCTGAGATTCTCTGCTCATCTGTGTTATCATCTGTAAAGGGGCAGGAGCCGTGGAGGTTATGGTTGTGGAGGGACATGCTTAGGCTATAAAGACCATGGCTGGTCTTTCATGGAGGTCCAGGCCCAAGCTGAGCATTGAACACAGTGAATTGGTAGGAGCTGGTCATGGTGACTTTGTTCTGGAAGGTGGAGGCTCTCAGCAACATGGAGCATTTTAGTATGAAGGTAGAAGGACAACAAATGGGAGTGTCATAGGACACACTCAAGTGGCTCAGTATGTTTCCTCATGCGAGGTCAACAGGGTGCCAAGTGGCTATATGCTGCTTGCTGGAGAAACCACTCCTTGTTAGTAAAGAGAGGAGAAATGGGGAGAGGTGTGGAGTGCAAGGGAAGGGCTGGCCTTGGGGTAACTGACCTGCTGTGAATCCATTTCAGCACTGACCGAGCCTGCATCCTTGGGAAGTCCTCTGTGTCCCCATGGAAAGGTTCTTTTGCAGCATCCTATACCTTTCTGACTCCTATCACCAAATAAGTAAATACTTATTTGTGTAACTACCCATTACCTGCATCTGTTCTCTCAAACTGTGAGTTCCACTGGAGCAGAGAGACTCTGTCACCACTGAGTCCTTCCCAACTGCCACAGCCCCTATACACAGTAGGACATCAGTGAATGTCTGCAGAATGAAGACACGAGTCTGTCATAGGCTTTCTATTCCTTTATATCTGGGAACATAAGGGAATCATTTGAATCATGTTTGTCATAAAACTGCCTCTACTTATGAGAGAGGTCATTGTTCTGTTGGTCCTGGCCAGGATCTTCATGTGTGTTCTTTAAGAGAAGTTCTCTGATAAGTTAGAGACTAAATGCATGGTGGCACTTCTCATCTGGATTAATTCATCTGTCTGAGCCAATTGTGAGGCACAGGTTTCCCTCATATTCACTGAGTCTGAGAATTATTCAACAGACTACAAGGCAGTCTCTAGGAACTCAACCAAGTGTTAGGCAAGCAAGGATCTGCTTCTTAGTCAGACTGAGAAAGCAGCTTCATATGGGGGTCTTGTTGAGAGACCCAGAGGGATGACAGTTGAATGGTGACCTGGGTTACAGAGGAATCTGGCTCCATGGGGACCTGTGGAGAAGAGGAAGCTGATGACCTCAGGGAGAATCTGTGAAGATTGGGAACAGAAGTGAGGTGACTGGACCATACTGAGCATTCACAGAAAGAAGTTAGGCAGGTAGGCAGGGGGTAGATTTCATGGAGAATATAAGACAAGGCATTTAACTTAAGCATGAGGGAAGACATAGGAAGGTTTCAGGGGGGTACAAGGGGGTTATCAGCAGTCAAGAGTCAAAGCAGGCCTATTTCAGTCATTCAGGAGAGGGATGCAGGAGGCTTTGGTTAGAAAATCAACTCTGCAGAAAGGTGTGGATGAACCTCGAGGGACTAGGTACCACAGAAGAGATACAATGACTCGCGGGGGTGTCCTTGGGCAACCAAGTGAATGGTGGTGTCTCTGACTCCTCTGGGAAAGACCAGGAGAGAGATGGTCTCACCTCCATGAAGTCTGTTTTATTTGTGTTGAGTTTGGGACACTTAACTAAGGAATCATTAGGAACATTTATAGAAGTTTCAATTTCTATGCAGGGGTGTGGGCCATGGGGCCTGAACTCTATGGTTCTCCATGAGGTTACTGAAAGAAAATGTGTAGGTCAAGAAGGTGAGGGGAAATATCGAATACTCTAGTATAAGATATGCTGATTTATTTTAGGGCACAAATCATGTTGGTAGTTTCAATTTCCCTGCACACTTTGCATTTATGCTTGTGAAGAGCCATGCATTCTTATTAGCTGCTTTGGTATACAAATTGTTACTGTAAGTGCTTGGTAATCACATGCTAGAAATCAGTTGGCGGATAACAGATGTACATTTGACCACAGGAAATGCCAAAACCACTTCCCTGGGTGACTGATCCTCTCGCATGCATGCATACATCTATTTTTAACAGGATTGCAAGGCAAGGCTCTTGCCACTCGGGGAAACTGTTTCCTAACAAAGACCCAAGGCCCACGGACAGAGAGAGCACACCCTGGCTGGTTTGCCAATATTTACAACGCTGATTGGGCAGTGTAACTCACACTTCACACTTAAGAATCACCTTGGGTGGTGTGGAGGTGGGGCTTGTGTGTGTGGGTATGTGTGTGTTCAGGGGGAGGAGGGTGAGTGGTAAGTTCCTACAGAAACCCGCTTTATACTTCTAAGGATTTCCTAATGTGCCTGAATTTCCCAGAAAGCTTTGCTAATTTAGGACATCTTGGCTTATCATCAGAAGTATTTGCTCATCTCTTTCCTAAGAGCCTGTGCTCGGTAAACTGCTGGGTGGAATGTTCTTTTCTAGCATGTGGTAGTGATGGTGGGGGCGGGGGGAGGGGCAGGGGGCGGGGGTGGGGGTGAAGGGACAGGGTTCAGCCAAAGCATAAACCCTGAAGATTCAAATACTGACTGTCCCTTGCTCACGCCCCTAAGCCTTACTCACAGATATTAAACTGGAGAGCTAATTATTGCCTCAATTAATGCTATAGATAACTGGTTTGTGAAATGGGTCAGGATCGGCAGTTTAAGGTCAATGGCGGGGCTTCACAGGCAGAGGTCACTGGCTAAAGCTCATGACTCTGTTGATGAGAAGGATCCATGAGCACTGACAGTCTTGAGTTTTCCTACATACTAATTGAGCACTTGCTATGGTTTGTGTAAGTGCCCCTCCCCACAAAATCCATGAGTTAAAGGATGGTTTCCCTGAGGTGGTGCTCTTGGGAGGTTAGGGACATGTTAGGAGGTTGGCCCTCTGGGAGGTCATTAGGGCCTTGGTATCCTGTCCTCAGAGGGCCTTGTGGGACCCTGCTCTCTTCCAGTTTTGTTCTTTGCTATTTGATCCATAGGTGAACCATTTGCTTTATCATGAGTCTCTGACATGAGGAGCTTCCTTATAGGAGACTCAAAGCGACATAGCCCTCAATCTTGAACTCTAGCCTCTAGAAATAACAGCTAGCATAACCTTTAATCTTTATAAGTTAATTATCTCAGTTACTTCATTATACTAATGTGACATTTACTAACTAATACAATATTATTATCATAGCTACCCCAGAGTCCTATAAGGAATAAAATGTTGTTGTTTATCTAAGTTACTAGATACCAACTAATATTTTGGGGAAAATTCTTACCATCTTCTCACTTTATTCATGAGGAGTTTTGGAGGAAGCAGGGCTAGCAAAAAGGCCTGGCATCTCTGAAGAGCTCCTGAGCTCCTGAGTGCTGAACTGGGTGTGGCCTTGATGGGGACAGAGTGACATGGTTCCTGCCTGCCCCTGGGACAGAGCCTCCATGAGTATCAGTGGTTGCTGGGGGCATAAGGCTTATTTGTGTAATAATGTACATATTTTCTGGAACCAGAACTAGCAGTGGAGGACTCTTTCCTTCTGAGGAATGTCCTCCCTGTTAACATTAATGACTCCATGATAATTAGAAACAGCAGTCCAGGAGTCCAGGAATCAAGGGTGTGGCTTTGTCTCAGCAAAATAGTAAACTCTGGGGCCTTCAGGACATCTCTTAGAGATGTAGAAAAGAATTCTAAAACCATGAGTTTAAAAATATATAATTTTTCTACTATGCAAAAATATAAGGATGCAATATGAGTTATGAGGGGCTTCATGAATCTAAAGGAAGCAACTACACTATTGAGAGTAGCTTGTCAGAGAGATACAAAGGCAGGCAGATTCCTGAGTTCAAGGTCAGCCTGGGACACAGTGAGTCCAGGCCCAAGTGAAATGGATACAATTCACAGACCACATGAAACTCAAGAAGAAGGAAGACCAAAGTGTGGATGCTTTGGTCCTTTTTAGAAAGGAGAACAAAATACTCAGAGGAACAAATACGGAGACAAGGTGTAGAGCAGAGACTGAAGGAAAGGCCACCCAGAGACTGCCCCACCTGGGAATCCAACCCATATACAGTCACCAACCCAGACACTATCACTGATGCCAAGAAGTGCTTGCTGACAGGAACCTGATATAGCTGTCTGCTGAGAGTATCTGCCAGAGCCTGATCAATACAGATGTGGATGCTTGTAGCCAATCATTGGACTGAGCCCGGGTCCCCAATGGAGGAGTTAGAGAAAGGACTGAAGGAGCTGAAGGGGTTTGCAACCCCATAGGAAGAACAACAATATCAACCAACTAGACCCCAGGCCCCCCAGAGCTCCCAGGGACTAAGCCACCAACCAATAGTACACATGGAGGGAACCATGGCCCCAGTCCCATATGTAGCAGAGGATGGCCTTGTTGGGCATCAATGGGAGGAGAGACCCTTGGATCTGTGAAGGCTGGATGGATGCCCCAGGTAGTGGAATTCAAGAGTAGGGAGGAAAGAGTCGGTGGGTGGATTGGGGAACACTCTCATAGAATCAGAGGGAGAGGGGATGGGGTAGGGGAGTTGGGGGGAGCCAGGAAATGGGATAACATTTCAAATGTAAATAAGGAAACTATCTAAAAATAAATGGTAATCTCAGGAGAGGGTTCTACCCAACTAGCTTATCAAAGGCAGACAGAGCTCTGAATTCTTTTTCATTGTTAAGAGAATAATGTGTGCTTGCTGTCTCCAAAGAAGGGTCTAGAGTCCCAGAATACTGATTCTGAGATAATCAAAACAAAATATGAAGTAAATGACTGAATTGATATGTAACTAAAAACCTGGGCTTTTGGTCTATGGAGAAGAGCTGGCAGAAAGCATTAGCAGCTCTTTAGAATTTTCTCTATAGAGGGATGAGCTGTATAAAGATGGCTGGAGAGTAAAACCAGCTCTTTGATAATTTTTTTCTAACAGGATTTCTGACTTGGTTGAAAGATCCAATAATTTTTCATAGCAGCTTTTCTGACTTTGGTTTTTTCTAATTTTACTAGCAAAGTGCTGTCCCAATCAGAGAGTTTTTAGATTAGAAAGAAAAGGCTGTCTAGAGCAGAGGAGAGAGAGAGAGAGAGAGAGAGAGAGAGAGAGAGAGAGAGAGAGAGAGAG
>NC_034604.1:34728388-34777663 GCF_900095145.1 Mus pahari
GAGCAGGAGAGAGAGAGAGAGAGAGAGAGAGAGAGAGAGAGAGGAGAGAACTGAAAAGTCATCTAAGGAGAACCTAAGCCATCAGCTTGGATCCATGATTCAACTTCAAGTCCTCTCCTTTTGCTGCTTCTCAGAACCCGTCGGAGCTGAGGCTGGTCCTTGGCACACGAGTTCTCAGTCATAGTGGGACTAGGTCACACTCCTCACGTCTTTCTTACATTACAGCAGGATGTGGGTGGATATACATCTTATCTCCCTGACTCAAGATAGCTCATTAAGAACTCGCTGGCCTTGGTTACATCAGATTGAGGAAGACTTGAACGTCTTTTGGCCTGTGTGACACAAAACCACATTCCCTTTCATATTTCTGTGTTCTGTGCTTTATCTGACTTATTGTTCTACAGTCGTTCAGTCCCACTTACAGGAGACTTTAATGCTCCCCTCTTCAAACTTACATCAATGAAAGGGGTCAACTGAATAATATTTGTTGTATTTTCATTTAAATTTTAAAATGTATAAACCATGGGTCCTCAAAACTACAATTTAAGAATTTTCACCATACAGATTCTCAAAAACACTGTGATGCATGATAAAACATTTACAGTTTAATATTAAAGAACTCTAGACAGGCCCATGGCATCAAGGATTTATGAAATTATTGCAGTATTTTTATATAATGGAATATTGTGTAATCTTTTGTGCAAGAAGGTATGTATGTTCTGTTATGGGAACACCTTATAGATAAGTTTCTATGTTAAAAACAACCCAGTTAGAACATTATGATTCCATTTAGGTATCATAAAAGTATATGCACATGTATATTTAGAAGATTTCATCAGAGATAAAAATATTTCTTATATTGTATATGTGTGTATTGATGGAAGGAGTGATATAGATATTGATATGTATGTTTACTAGCAAGGATAACTACAGTGGATTCAGAATAGAGGAAGCTTTTACTTTTTACTTCATTCACTTATCCCATGATCATGTTGATTCAAAGTTAATCAAAATTATATTAGTCTCATGGAACGTTTAGAAGACAGTAATGTCTCAAGCTACACATAAAGGACTCTGAGAACACATCAAAGGCTCAGAAGTAGAGAGCACTGTCAACTCATCACCCCCCCACACACACACACATCTCTCATTTCCATTCCCCTTTCTATCTGTTTTATTCTTATTATCAATGTCTAATACTTCTAGCCCTTAGCCCTCAGAAACATGGCAGAATACAGCACCCCATGGCTCTCAAATCCACACATGGAAGTCTTGTCATATGGGAAACATAAGCTCTTTCTTCTTTCTTATCATATCAGAAACATAAAACTTCTTTCCTTGTTCCTTTCAAATTCTTAGAGTCTATGACCATCAGATAATTTTGGTCAGTATGTTACAAATGATGCTATTTTAATTGTCCAGCCTTTGTTTTGTCAGTCTACTAATCTGAAAGAGCATATTGAAGATCTTACAGCAAAGAGGAACTGAATATATCTCTATCTATCTATCTATCTATCTATCTATCTATCTATCTATCTATGACTTTGAGAGTTATAAAGCACACATTAAGTATATACATTTAATAGTCACTTTATGCCAAATGATAGAAGTCTACACAGATTGGACCATCAAGTGATGACAGACTAAATATCACATTCTGGGTAGTATTGAAATTATGAGAACAGAGCCTTTATTATTATTAAACTGAAGACTGAAGATCCTCAGTCAGTTGATATATCAGAGTGTAATGGAAGGATTATTGTTCAAATATACTTTTAGTCAGGGTCTCACTATGTAGCTCTGGCTGTACTGGAACTCACTCTGAAAACCAGGCTGTCCTCTAACTCATAAAGATCTGCCTGTCTTTGCCTCCTAAGTATTGGTATTAAAGGCCTGTGACACGATACTTGGCCAAAATACTTTTTAGAGATACCTTGGAAGATATAAGAGTAGAAGTACCCTATAGAGAAGTTGTGTGTTTATGTACATCTATCCTTATATCCATATTGCTAAAATGTATGCAATTTCTTCTGGAGATCAATATAATGCTACTTAGGAGGATCAAAAGACAGTGATGTCACTCATCTGCTTTCTAGTGGAAGTTATAGTCCTGTCCATGGAAAACACAAATATAATATACAGTAGAATGTGTAGAGTTAGACACAACTGGGAAGGCAGAGTTTGGAGGACAGGTATGAAAGGGAACCTAAGAGACTGCTTCTTCCTCTGTGACTGAGGAGAAATGGTGATGGCTAATTTTTAATGTCTACTTGACTCAACTTAGAATGACCTGAGAAGAGAACCTTAATGAAGAACTATCTATTTTAAATTGTCCTATGGGCATGTCAATGGGGGATTGTCTTGATTATTGATTGATGTCAAAGGACCCAGCCCACTATGGGTAGGTCCATTCCTAGGGCTTAAAGGGGAGTCCTAAGCTATCTGAGAGCAAGTAATAGAGTAGGGAATGATCCTTTTCTCTACTTTCTCTCTCAGTTCTTGACTATGGATGTGATGTTTTAAGTCTCTACATTGACTTTTCCACAATAATGCACTGTAACTTGGACCTGTGAGCCAAATAAACTCTGTATTTCCTTGGTGGCTTTGGTTAGGGGTGTTTAATCATAGCAACAGGGATGCTACTGGAACATCTGTCCATTAAATCCCCCATTGACCCAGTTTCCTAAGGACAGGAGCCATATACCCTTGCTCATGGCCCTGTTAGATCTACACTGAGTTTGGCACATCACAAGGCTAATAAATGTTTTTATGGAAACATACACAGAAAAGAATTATAAATGATGATTCCCATGATGTGAACATGGCTTCCAAGAGCAAGGAATAATGTACTACTAACACCTTAGAAAACACTCATGTTTCCTGCCAGTTACTATCGTCCAACCGTATCCTTAGTTAACCAACCATCATCCTTAATTCTGAAAGCACAGGTTAGTTTGGCGGGATTTGGGACTTCATGTAAGTGGAATCGCTCTGACTTAGAGTGCGCTGCTTTCGTCCAGCCTTACGCTTGAGACGCCCACCACACATCTTTGCATTTATGTTAGGTTGCTCATTCACTTCCTGTTTAACATTCCTTTACCTTAAAAGTAGCACCTTTTGTTTCTTCTGCGAATGTGCATTTGGATTCGAGGGTCTGAAAGATGCCTCTACTATGATCACTCTTGAGCCTGTATTTTGGTGCACGCATGTTTAGATTTCTATGGAGAATATACCTGGAAATGGTATTGTTGGATCATGAGTCAATTCCCAAAGCACGTGTTCCACATTAGTAGAACTGCCAATTTTCCGGAGTGGTTATTGCGATTTACATTCCTCTCAGCAGTATATAAGAGTTTCAGATCTTCTTGCTTGCCAGAAACTAGAGATCATCAGCCATTCTGGTGGGTTTGTAGGGGTATCTCATTGTGGCTTTAATGTGCATCCCTCGGCTGTATAATTATGATGAGCACCTCTCTCTATGTTTTCAGTGGTGTGCATGTTCTCTTCTGTGAAGCTCTCTTTAACATCCTTAGGCCTTTTTAAATTTAATTATCAGTCCTTTCCCTTTTTGTTCCACAGGTTTGCACATATATTCTGAATGTCATATATTGGTGTTGCAAATACATTTTCCCATTATGTGGTTTGATTTTTCAATGCTCTTAATGGTGAGTTTTGACAAACACAGGTCTTCTGCTATTTTGGGTTTTGAAGACAGGATCTTATCTAGCTCAACTTGGCCTTAGACTCTCTACATAACAGAGTTTGACCTTGAACTTCTGATCCTCCTCCACGCCACCTCCTGTGCGCTGGGATTACAGGTATGCATAACTGTGCGTAGATTAAAGATTCTTTCTGAATTTAATGTAATCCATTTGCATGGTCAGCCTTGTGCTTATGGTATAGCCATGTTTTGTGTCTTATTTTAAAAACTTTCATTTTCTCAAGGTTGTCAAGATACTATTTCTTTTTCTAAATTAATTCATTATTTGACTATTTCATACATGTGAAAATACTCTCACATTTAACCCTCTCATCCTTTCTTCTGCCCTCTCCCTCCCACCATCTCCTTACCTTCTCCCTGTAAGGTCTTTTCCCACTTCCATGTCTTTTGTAGTGCACTGAGTTTAAGCAGAACCATCCATGTGCACATTGGTATAGAGCTATTTACTGGCTCAACTAGTGGCTACCCCACTGAGGACAATGATTTATCCTTCCCCTTTCCCCAGCCATTAGCTGCCAGTAGGTCTCTGGAAAGGAGTCATGTCGCATGAGCTCCTCCTTGCCTCTCCAAGTCCATGACTCAATGTTGACCAACCCAATGTGATCTAGGCCCTATCCAGACAGCTGTAACTACTGTGAGATCATAAGCACAATGAACATGTCACCCCCCAAGAGACAACATTTTATAGTTGTCTTCCTCATTATCTGGCTCTTAAATTCTTTCTATCCTTTCTTCTTCAATTGTTCCCTGGAAGGGATTTGTGGGTACCACTTTAAACACTCAACAATCACTTATTCACAGCACTTGGCCAGCCATATTGTCTATATTAACTGACGTTCTTTGCAAATAAAAACTCATCTCACCAAAGAAGAGAGTTCCATGAGTCGACAGGCACAGACATGAAGATATCTAGGAGCCAGTTTGACTACACAAAGATTTAGCCAAACAGAAGTAGGTTTGACTTTAGTGCCTTTGACCAGTCCCAAATCAGCAGGTAAGAACTCCCTGCTGTGGAGTGGACCTCTGATCCCATCAGAATGCAGTTGGGCACCCCCAAAATAGTCTTGCCACGGATGTACCAGTGAACATATGTGGCCTGGGAGGTTGGTATTGTAGCATGCAAGGCCCATATTTGGGTAAGGTTGTTGACTACTTTTCTACTCCAGAAGTTTACATAGCAACTTCTGCCCTAAATGAAAGCTAGCCTGGTGGGAGGAAGCTTCTCGCTCATTCCAGCTTGGTTTCTCTAGATCCTGAATCCGAAATGCATGGTGCCTCTAGCAATAGGGTTTTACCATCTAGTTTCCATGAGCAACCCAAGGGTAATGGCAACAACCTATCTCGTTTTGAAGGAGCCTGAGGTCTTCTTGGTCAACAACTCATAGGCAGGTATCCCACACTTAACATTAGAATTTCCCTTTAATAACCCATGCTTTCTGGGATAGGAATTATTTTTTAGAGATACTTTATTATTTAACATCTTAACTCATTAGTATTTTAATTTAGATATACCATAAAGCTAAAATGGATTTTTGTTTCTAAATGGCTATATAATTATTATCCTGGCATTAGTCACTACAAAGGCTACCTTTGGCTATAAGTCTATTATTTAGAGAGAGATGTGCTTCTGTACTCTCAATCACATCCCTTTGTTTAGTTTGTTCAGTCAAGTGCTAACACAATCAACTACAGAGTTAATTAAAACAGCAATTAAATTATAGATTTATAATGATTATTCTTGAAACAAGGCCCTGCTGTGTAGCCCAGACTGGCACTGAAGTCAAGATTTTCTGGCCTCAGCCTTTCAAGCCCTGGGATTGTAGGCATGTGTTACCATGCCTGTCTCACATAATAAATCTTGATCGTCCATTTCATTTTATTCCAACTGATTTAGTGACTTTAATTGTCAGCTAGAGTCATCTGAACGGAAGGCATAGACTGAGGTATCATCTAGTCCAGACTGGCCTATGAGCATGTCTGTGGGACATCTATTTGATTTCTAATTGATGTAGAAGGACCCAGACCACACCAGTGTGGGTGGTACCATCCTTAGGAAGGTGGTCTTGGGTTGTATGAAGAAGCTAGCAAAGCAGGAGTCTGGGAGCAAGAGAGCAAGCAGAGCTCCTCCCTGGTGCCTGCTGAGTCCCTGCCCTTACTTCCTTTGATGATAAACTGTGACCTAGGAGGGTAAGTCAAATAAACCTTTTGTTCCCAAAGTTAACTTTTGGCCAAAGTGTTTTATCACTGTGACAGAAAGAAACCTAGGATTTTTTTTCTTTAAATTTTAGAATCTCTATGAGACAACAGGGCTAACACAATTGTTCACAGTTTCAAAGTTCGTGCTGTGAAAGTTTGATTGACCTTGTGTGATACCTAGAACCTATGGGAGGTAGAAGAAGAGAAATGCTGTTGTCCTCTGATTGCTATATGAGTGTTGTCACACACACACACACACACACACACACACACACANAGAGAGAGAGAGAGAGAGAGAGAGAGAGAGAGAGAGACCTGTGAATTAGCAAAAGCCTTTTTTTAAAAAAAAAAGATTTTATTTACTTATTATATGTACGTACACTGTAGCTGTCTTCAGACACTCCAGAAGAGGGAGTCAGATTTCATTAAGGATGGTTTGAGCCACCATGTGGTTGCTGGGATTTGAACTCTTCACCTTTGGAAGAGCACTCGGGTGCTCTTACCCGCTGGGCCTTCTCACCAGCTCAGCAAAAGCCTTTTAAAGAGTGAAATTTTAAAGTGCTTTTATCTGCTCTCATGAGTTTGATCTTGCCTCCCTTAAGGCTGTTGTATAAACAGCGTTTTGGGAGGAACTGACATTTGTTGCATCCCAGATTTTCCTATCATCTAGCATATGATAGCTACCTTTTGATTTATTCATTAGCATTTTCACTTCCCCCCAATGATGCTTTATGGGTTTTTTCATCCTAAGGTTTGGTCCATTTGGGGGATCAGAGTTATTCTTATGTATCTGATGTTTTAGTTTTTGCTATACAGAGTGTTTTTGTTTTAAATTTTTTGTTTGTTTGTTTGTTTTGTTTTTTCGAGACAGGGTTTCTCTGTGTAGCCCTGGCTGTCCTGGAACTCACTCTGTAGACCAGGCTGGCCTTGAACTCAGAAACCTGCCTGCCTCTGCCTCCCAAGTGCTGGGATTAAAGGCATGTGCCACCATTGCTTTCTACATATGACTGACATATTTAACCGAATGAACCAAAAAAACCCACACCAATTAAGTTGAGAAATGGTAAAACTAGTGATTTGATAACATCCAGACAAAACCAAACACCTCTAAAATGTTTTCTATTTCTGGATAGTACATGGTCAAGTGGGTCTGAGGTGGAAAGGCTCAGCATGAGAAGCCAGGTGGACCTGAGAACAGAGGTGCCTCTCCTCCCTGCCGTGAAGATAGGCCCTCACTTTGGGACCATCTGGCTTACAGACACATTAGTTTGATAGGCACAATGGCTCCTTAAGAAGAAAGAAATTGACTCAACATGTGAAATTATTCTTTTATAACCTTCTATATTCGAGAAGTTAGAAATCTGACACACAAGGCTTCAATGCTGGGCAATGGCACACAAGTTTCTTCTCTGCACATACTGGACTGAATCCCCAGCTTGGCTGCTGTTGTTTTAAAGTTCTCTGCATATCAAAACCCCTTAAAACTGTTGTCTAAAGAAAGCGTTCCCAATTCCTTACCTCTTGCTTGTTTTCTGATCCTTTTCCAAGCCTCTCCTGCCTAAAATTACCTCAGACGCTTGGCAGTTCTCTGCCCGTGTTGCACTTGATCTGTTGGTTTAGTTCTACCATCCCCTGGTACCTATGGTTTCAGGATGCCCTACAGATGGGGAAAAAAAAACTATGGTTCAAGTTCTTTATGCATTGTTTTTATGTTCGAACCATCATTTGGATGTCTGCAGGCATTTCAAGTCAGCTTGTCCCAAACTGGACCTTTGACATCATCACCATAACCTGCCTCTCATCTTCTCCATCTCAGGAACTGGAGTTAAACCCACCTGTGCTCATTGCAAAGCCTGAAAGCAATTTTGACTACTTTTTACCTTTTTAGTGTTTGCCCAATATAGTCCTTAGTCTTGTGGTTTTTCTCTCCAACACACACACACACACACACACCACTGCCTGTCACCATTGTACCTCCCTCTGGTTTTGTGTTAAGGACAGATAGCTTTCCTCTGCTTTTCAAATCCCTTCTACTTCCTCTCCTTCTTTCAGTGATTCATTCTCCATGCAGCTGCCAGAAGGGTTTTAAAAATGCATATCAGATTAAAGGCGAGAAAGGCCTTCCTCTGGCTGGTCATTACACTTAACATTTATCTTAATCCACTTGGGCTGCTAAAATGAGATAGCGCAGGCTGGGCAACTCAAGCAAGAGATGCAGTTTTGAGAGGCAAGCACCATCCGGCATGCTAAGTGACTGCTGGGGGCTTGGTTTCTGCTTCACAGGTGGAGCTTTGGCTGTTTCTCAATTCTGCAGAAAGTGGTAAATACACTTTTTTTATGCTCATTTTTAAAGAGTAATAAACCCATTCAGTAGGGCTCTGCCCTTATGACCTAGTCACCTCCTAAAATCCATACTTTTTAAAATTGTGCAGTTGTGCTTGATCAGGTTTCAATATGCATTTTGGGCCATAGCAGCACCCAGAGGCCCTCACCTGGTGGCAGGTGCCCTTTGCCCTATGTGTGTGTGTGTGTGTAGCTGCATGCTTCACAGTTCAAAACCACACCCTCTACCACCCCCCCTTTTTTTTTCTGCTGTCACTGAACATACAAATCTATCTGTTTCTGGAAGTATACAAATGTGATCCTTCTTCAGGTCTTTGTATTGGTTCTCTCTATCTAGAAATGTCTTTTTCCAGATGCCTATATTGCTGAAGCTTCATTCAATATCTGTGTAGATAGCTAGTCCTCAACTGTGCATGTTACAGCTAGCAGGTACAGTTCTGAGTATGTCTGCAGGGATGTTTCCAGACAGGATTAGCAGAGGAAGGAAGAGTCCCACCCTGAGGATCAGTGGTACCATTCCTGATCTGGAATTATAGACTGAACAAACAGGAAAAGAGGAAGAAGCCAGCCAAGCACCCAAATTCATCTCTCCCTGCTTCCTGACTGAGGGTAGCTACACTATGAGCCGTGGCTGCCTGCTTCTACGGTTGCCTGAAATGCAAAAGCAAAGCAAACCTTTCTTCCTTAAGTTGCTTTTGTTTGATCTTTTGTTACAGCAATGAGAAAAGTAAGGTGCAACCTAAAATTTAGCTTAAGCACGACTTTCTCTAAGAGGCCTTTGCTGAGCGTTGTATGTCAAGAATCATGGCTCCTTGCAAACCATTTAGGCTTTGCCTGTGCATTTTTGTTCTTCTCTCTCTCTCTCTCTCTCTCTCTCTCTCTCTCTCTCTCTCTCTCTGTATGTATGTATGCATGCATGTTCATGTGTGCACATGTGTGTACAGGTGTCCGTGTATAAAGGCATGCATGTACGCACGCGCATATGGAGGCAAGCTTGATGTTAGGTATCTTTCTCAGTCTGTGTCCTCTTTTCATTTTGAGGGTCACTGAACCTGGAGGTTGCTGACTGGCTGGCCTGTAAGTCCCACTGACTTCTTGTCTGTTTCCCCTCTCTATGCATGAGTCTTAACTGCAGGCGCACACTGCATGGTTGGCTTTTTATGTGGATGTTGGAGAGCCAGACTCAGGTCCCATTCTTGTAGGGCAATTGTGCTCCACATGAACCATCTCCTTGGTCCTCAACTATCTTTTACTTAGGTGTCTGTTGTCTGTCTCTCCTACAGGGCTTAGTGCTGGGAGGGCAGAGCCTTGATCATGTCTCTCTCTGTCGCTGGTGTCTATAGAGTGACTAATGACGTCAGGTGAAAGTTTAGTTAAAGCAGGCTGAATGAATGATTGCAAATCCTGGGAATGAGGACACCCAGTGATTCTGGCTGCCCCCAGTCCTCATCTTTCTTCAGCCCTGGATTCCTTCTCTCTGATGAAAGATGAGGTTTGTAAGTGGAACTGGGGACCTAGGACAATAAGTAAAAGAAATCAAATTAATCCAGCAAAAATATTTATTTGTAAATAGGGGAAGAAAGTAAAAGCTTTCTCATTGTGTTTTACACAGCAGATCACACCAGTTTAATATATTACAATTATTACAAATATTACTCTTACAATATATTATAATTCAAAAAAGAGAAACTGACACTAGGTTCTCTTGCATTGGTATCCTTTAATAATGCTACCAGTGGGGCTAAGAAACTTTTGGAGATCTTTTCTTCATGCACTAGGGTGTCTTTTATCACAGAGGCCAACCATTTCTATGAAACTTTCTTCCAAAGATGACTCAATATAGCGAGGTGTCTCCAGAAAGATGACAACTGTATATGTGTATATACACAGAGCAAACGATGTAGCCTTTATGTAAGTGCAGTGCTGAACTTCAAGGTGATTTATTTGTATTACCCACCAATGGGGACTCTGTTTTCTACTAAATGCTATCGGGAGCATGACTACCCACCTATTCGGTACATTCAGATGAGTAACAGGTGCCTTCCCCTTGTGTTCATGGAAAGCCTTTTTCACAGGAATCTTTGAGGGTTGAGACAAAGTCTGCTTTCCTCAGAGAGGAACCAACATGATAAAGAAGGCTGTAAGGACCATAAGAAGGTCAGATAGCCACTCACTAGATGTAATCTTCTTTGAGCTATTTTATAAAGATGATTAATTATAGCATGTGCTTAATCACATGAGCATCAGAGACAGCTGTCTGGGAATGAGAGGCAGCGGGATGTTAGCCACGCTCAGGATGGAATCTGAGAGCTCAGACAAGACATACACTCTGGCCTTTCCACTCTCATCCCTCCACCTGTGCTTTCCGTCCAGCCTCCCGATGAGTCTTGCTTTCCAGTGTTGTCAGCTCTTCTTGCTCTTGGACTCTTTCCCTCTGCTGAGCAGTGACCTCAAATCCCTCTTCAGTGGGATCAAGTAGACAGGGCTTTAATTCAGTAATTAACTGAACAAATGGCTGTTAAGCAGAAGTCAGGGCCTAGGTTTTTAGATAAGGGTTGGATAGTACAGCCAAGACGATTGTTCTCAGGGAATTTATATTTGAGGGAGAAGGAGGCTGATGTGGGACAGGTGCAGGTGCAGGGGTCCAATAATAGATGAATGAACAAGATGGTATCTACAGTGTCTAGAACGTTCTAGAAAATAAAAGAGATGATGAGATTGGTAATGATTGGCGAAGTGTGAGTAACTCCTCTAGCCTAGTCTGGAGGTCTGTCCCTCACCTCCCATTTGGGTCAAGCTTGATCCATTTTGGTCAAAGTTCTAAGCAGTGTGGCTTGGGCTCCTGGATCGTGAATCCTTGCTACACATTTCTTCCCTTTATGGTTCATTTGTCACCATGGAAACAACTCCAAGCTTTCATCCTCAACAGACCTTTGGGGGGAGGGGTCAAAATGATTTATGTACCATCTTCATGAAACTGTCACAATTACCTAAAAAGGTGGGGGTGCTAATTCTCTTCCACTCCCTTTCTACTTTTCTGACTGACAAGTCTTTCACAGGATCATTGCTTTTCTCCCATTGACTCATTACCTGGTGTCTAAGACCACTTGGGCACAGAGCTCTTCAGATCTCTATTCTAATCCCCAGCTGAAATGTTCTTCTGTCTACAGGACATTAAAACAAACACTAAACACTTGTCTAACCACATAATCCCATGCACTGTGTGTTCAGGATCTCCAAACAGGGTAGAGCAAAAACTGCTGTGTGGAATGCTGCCCTTAACGCCCATGGCAGCCATAGCTCTCATCAATCCCATCGTCCCTCCTACCCAGCACTTGCAGAGAGTCCCCCTAAAGCATCCTTGCTATCCTTTGGATGTGTTTTGTCTCTGTCTCTTCAGGGTTTATAAATCAGAAGGTTGGTCCACAGTGAAGTGATGTTAAGAGATGATGTGGACCTTCAGATGGGGCTGGTAAGGGCCTATGCATCACTGAGGGCTGGACCCTTAGCAGGAAGGAAGGAAGGAAGTGCCTCATAGATTCCTGTTCTGTTAAGAGCAGGTCATTACAAGAACAATCCCCTGAATGCTGTTTTAAGAAGCAATCTTTCCTTTCAGACATACTCCCACTGTTAGGATTTCATTACAGTGATGTTCTCAGCAGAGCTGAGCCAGTGCCTGCCTTGCCCTTCAATTTCCAGAATTGCCAGCTAATTAAACACTTTTCTTTATATTAGTAATCAGCCTCACATGTTTTGTTACAGCAATGAAAAAACAAACTAATATAACCCTCAACATAGCTGGCGTTCCTGGTAGTAACTACTGCCAACTGATAAAAATTAATATAAGAGAAGGAAATCATTCACTGTCCTGAGCTGACCATTCCATTGACTGACTTACTGGATGTAAGCTCTAGATTTTAGTATCTGAAGCATGGCCCAACTTTAGCTTATGATTCTAACAAGCCATTCTGAGTCTGATTTCACTAGACTTATGCACAGGAGTGCCTGAGCCAAATACAAGAGAACCCAGTAAAACTGTTTTTCCTGCCATACAGAGGAACAAATCATAACATTAATTGCTAGAAATGTCCTAGGCACTGGGGAGAAAAAGATCAGTAAGATTGGGACCCCACCACCAAAGGGTATTGGGAAATGAGACAAATATAGACAGAGAAGAGCAAGGCTAGGGTGCAGATGGTTAGAAAGGGGGTTTATGTCGGGAATGGTGAGGTTCAGGGTGCAGTCTTCAGAGGGTGTTCCAGTGGGAAAAAAGTCCAAGGCATCAAGAGAGACTCCAGACAGATCTGTTGCTTGCTGGTGAGAGGGTGGGTTACTCAGCCCCCCCAGGGTTCAGTTTTCTTATCTGTAACATGAAAGGGGTTCTGTCTACATAGCTCCTCCTTTTACTAGCTGTGGGACTGGGCCAGTGTCTCAATGCCTCTGAGTCCACACTCTTGTCTGTAAGATAAGTTAGTAGTGGAGCTTTTACCTTGGAAGGCTACCATGAAGACTGAGTCGGTCTGGGGACACTTACCTGAGTGTGACAGTGCCAAAACCTTAGCAATGGGAAAATGTACAAGAACATCTGATGATCAAAAATTAATCAAAGGCAAATATGTAGTGAGCCCAATGTGTTCTGGTGGTCAGACCATACATCTTTGGCTTTACCATAGCCTTGGTTCTGAACACAGGTCATCTGAGCATTGCCATCATGTCCTCATTATACCAATAAGCCCTTCCTATAGCATCTTAACTCAGATTCAAGACTTATATGTTGTGAACCATAGTTTTTTTAAGTGATCATGTAAAGTTTCCACTCTCATAGAAATATCAGTTAATTATGAAAAATAAAACCTCTTAAATAATTCTCTACCATGATTCTTTACTATGTCATGTCTAATTAGTCTACCTCTGTATTATATTATGTTAAAATATTTGATTTTAAAAAGTTGCAGCTTGTAAATGGGGAGAACCTTAAAGCATTTCCACTAAAATCAGAGACAAGACAAGGCTGCCCACTCTCTTGCTATCTATTCAATATAGACCTAGAAGTTCTAGCCAGAGCAACAAGACTAAAGGAGAGCAGGGGGATATAAATTGTGGTGAAAAATGCAAAAATCAATCCATGCTATACCTGGCAAGGCACCAGTGGGCCTTGTTCTCATCTCATCGAGACTCTCAACCCTGGAGGTCCAAAATTTCTCCACCCAGCCTGCTAAGTTCCCATGCGGGTCACTACCACACTGGCCCTACATTTCCAAATTCCCATGGCTGGCTGGGGTGCCCCATCATTGCACCTTTTCTCTGGAATTCAGTTTAGAATCAAAAGGCAAAAAACAATTGCTGGGTGCAGCAACTAGCATCCTAATAGTAAGCCATTCTAAGTTAAATCCTCCAGTAGCAGATCTCCATCCTCTGCCTTTCCTGCATCTGACCCGGAAGTCCTGCCTACTCACCCAGTGATTAGTTTCTTTATTAGAAGGGTCACACGAAATCCTGAGTATGTGATTCACTCCTTAGCCCAGGAAGGTCCTCTTGGGGAAGTAGAATTACCATCAAAATACAAACAGCACCAGGGCTGTCTATAACAATAAATTGGAAAGGAAGAAGCCAAAGTATTGCTATTCTCAGATGATATGATAATATACAGAAGCAACCCCAAAATTCTGCCAAAGAACTCCTACAGCTGATTAACACCTTCACAAAGTGGCCGGATACAAAATTAACTCAAAGAAATCAGTAGCTCTCCTTTATACAAGTGATAAACGGGCCAATAAAGAAATTGGGGAAACAACACTATTTATAATAGCCACAAATAGTGTAAAATATTTTGGTGTAACTTTAACCAAGCAAGTGAAAGATCTGTATGACAAGAACTTCAAGTTCTTGAAGAAAGAAAGAAATTGAAGAAGATATCAGAAGATGGAAAGATCTCCCATGCTTATGGATAGGTAGAATTATCATAGTGAAATGACTATCTTACCAAAAGCAATCTACAGATTCAATGCAATCCCCATCAAAATTTCAATACAATTTCTTATAGACTTTGAAAGAGCAATTCTCAACTTCATATGGAAAAACAACAACAATAGCAGCAGCAGCAACAACAAAAACTCAAGATAACCAAAACAATCATGAACAAGAAAAGAATTTCAGGAGGAATCACCATCCCTGACTTCAAGTTGTACTACAGAGCTATAGTGATTAAAACTGCATGGTATTGGTACAGAAAGAAACATGTTGATCAATGGATTGAATGGAACCCAAAAATAAATCCCCACACCTATGGACACTTGATTATTGAATAAGCCGAAACTATACAATGGAAAAAAGAAAGCATCATTAACAAGTTGTGCTGGACTAGCTAGATGTCTACATGTAGAAGAATGAAAATAGATCCATAATTATCACCCTGCACAAAACTCAAGTCCAAGTGAATCAAGGACCTCAACATAAAATCAGATACACTAAATCTAATAGAAGAGAAAGTGGAAAATACCCTTGAACACATTGGTACAGGAGACAATTTTCTGAACAGAACACTAATAGCTCAGGCTATTAGTGATAAGTGGGACCTCATGGAACTTCAAAGCTTCTGTAAGGCAAAAGACACTGTCAACCAGACAATTGGCAGCCTACAGATCTTCACCAACCCTTCATCCGACAGAGGGCTGATATCCAAAATTTACAAAGAACTCAAGAAGTTAGACACCAGCAACCCAAATAACCCAATTAAAAATTAGGGCACAGAACTAAACAGAATTCTCAACATAGTAATTTCTCATGACTGTGAAGCACTTAAAGAGATGTTCAAAAATCCTTAGTCATTGGGGAAATGCAAATCAAAACAACTCTGAGGTTCCATTTTACACCCACCAGAATGGCTAAGATCAAAAACTCAAAAGACAACACATGCTATCTTTTGAGGATGTGGAGCAAGGGGAACACTCCTCCATTGCTGGTAGGAGTGCAAACTTGTACAACCACTTTGGAAATCAATTTGACACTTTCTCAGAAAAGTGGGAATATTAGTTCTACCTCAAGACCCAGCTATACCACTTCTGGGCATATACCCAGAAGATGTTCCAACATCCCACAAAGACACTTACTTAACTATGTTCATAGTGGCTTTATTCATAATAGTTAGAAACTGAAAGCAACCTAGCTGTGCCTCATCTGAAGAATGGATAAAGAAAATGTGGTTCATTTACATAATGGAATACTATTCAGCTATTGAAAACTATGGCATCATGAATTTTGCAGGCAAATGGATGGAACTTGGGAATACCATCCTGAGTGAGGTAACTCAGTCTCAAAAGGCCATGCATGGTATATATACTCACTTGAAGGTGGATATTAGCCTTAAAATACAGGTACCATGTAATAATCCATAGACCCAAAAAAGGTTAAATAAGAAGGAAGGCACAAGCAAATATGCTTGAATCTCACTTAAAAGGGGAAATAAACTAGTCATAAGAGGCAGATGAAGAAAGGGAATAGGGAGAGATGGATATGGGGAGAGGAATGGGGGGCAGAGGTTCAGGATCAGGTGTGGGTAAGGACAGGAGAAATGACTAGATGGCCACTAAAATGAATGGAAATCTTCAACTGATGGGGCAAGGAGGTAGGGGACATCTCCAGGACAAGACAGAAAGAGACCTGGGATAAAGGAGGAACCCAAGAATCAATGGGGGGGGGTGACCTTAGCTGTGACTCACTACATTGGGGATGTGGAACCTGAAGAGACTACCTCCTATAGCCAGGCAGGAACCCCAGTGGGATCACAGAAACACCAACGTACCTACAAAACTTTCAACTCCAAATTTATCCTGTTTACAAGACATGCAGGCACACAGGGTGGAGCAGAGCCTGAGGGAATGGCCATTCAGTAAGAGGCCCAACCAGACCCCCATCCCAAGGGCAAGCACCAGTCCCTAACTCTATTAAAGATACTCTCTTAGGCTTGCAGACAGAACCAAGTTGTCTTCTGAGAGGCTCCGCTCAACAGCTGACTTAGACAGATACAGACAACCACAGCCAAACAGTGGATGGAGCTTGGGGACTCTTATGGAAGAATAGGAGGAAGGATTGCCGACATGAAGGGGATAGGAACTCCACAGGAAGACCAACAGAATCAATTATCCTGGACCCTTGGGGCTCTCTGAGTCTAAACCACCAACCAAAGAATATACACATGCTAGATCTAGACCTCCCCACACATATGTAGCAGACATGTAGCTTGGTCTTTGTGTGGGTCCCAAACAACTGGAATAGGGGTATCCTAAAAGCAGTTGCCAGTATGTGGGATATATTCTTCTAGCTGGGCTGTCTTGTCTGGCCTCAGTGGGAGAGGAAGTACTTGCCTCGCAGACACTTGAAATGCCAGGGTGTGGGGATACCCAGGAGGGCCCCACACACTCAGAGAAGAAGAGAAAGGGGGAATGGGGGAAGGAATGTGGGAGGGGAGACCAGGAGAAGGGGAGAGTGAGCAGGATATGAAGTGAATAAGTAAAAAAAAAATGTATTTTAATGAAAAAAATTGCAGTTTGAGTTACTGACTTGATTTTCACATACACACACACACACACACACACACACACACACACACACACACACTTGCACGCACACACACACATACCATTATATGGATTTTGACTTGGGATTAGGACATTTTTGACAATTTCAAAAATGTCCTTAAGCACACACCGCCATTTCCCACTACATATTTATGCAAAGAGGTGTTCTTATCCTTAATGATTATAAAGCCAACATACCCATGAACTCTGAAAGATACTGAAGACAGTCCAGAGGTCCAAGCGGCAGAGATGTTTGGACTAAAGGTTTTAGGGATGCAACAGTTTTCACAAGAAACAAAGCTTTAGTTAGGGACAAGAGACCTTCTCAAGCTTTATGCAGATGAGGCACCTCTGTGACTCCTTTGCACCACACACTGTGTTCTCCCCCTTCCCTCCTCTCTGGTGTGGCTGCTGCAGGGGTGCTGGCTGCTAATCAGTGGGGCAGCAGGGGGCAGACTTCAAAGGGAAAAAAAAATCAACTTACTTGTTTTTTTTGGGGGGGGGAGGGGGAGGCGTGAATCTGTGGCTCCAAATGAATGAACGTGGAACAGAGAGGAAAGGAATCAATAAGGTGGTGTTATTGACCTAAATTATTCCACCTGTCAGGCATCACAGAACATTACTAAATGGAAGGTATAGAAGAAAAGCCAAATCTTAGGAAAAAAAAGAAAATCCGCTATGAATAGAGCACAGAGGGTCAGTTGAGCCTCAACGTTTCCCTCTAAGACAACACAGATGCTTCTGACTAGCACTCTGAAGACAGCTCGGGCTGAAAGACAAAACAGCTGTCCAGTGAGGAACTGCCCCGCTGGTCTGAGCATAATCTCTACTTTACTCTGAATTGGAGAAGGTGCTTTATGTTCTTAATTGGGAGGTAAGAGGAAGCACTGAATGGATGATGTGAAGTGTGTGTGTGTGTGTGTGTGTGTGTGTGTGTGTGTGCATGCATGCATGCATGGGTGCATGTGTGTATTATGGTGGCAAGCAGAGGTAATACATTTAACAGGAACAAACCAAAGAAGACCTTCCTGGAATGAATTCCAAGCTGTTTTGAGGCCCCGGGCTGAGCAAGAGGAGCCCTTACAGGGAGATCATGGTGGAAATCACGCTAAGGAGGCAGATGGCAGAAATCTGAGTTTTGTGCTGTGAAATCAACACATTCACCCACATTCAGAATACGTTTTTCTTTTGAAATGCCTATTATTATCCATCCTAAGTGAGCAAACAGGACTGTCCACAGAGCACAGGGGAAGTCACCTACGCTTTGTGACTAGTCAACTCATGGCATTTGGATTCTGCTTTCTTGCCTCTCTCCTTAAATGCACCTGTCTGGAGATGCAGGAGAATGCTCTTTGTTGACTACTGCCATGTGGACACACATTTCATCGCTGAGTCTTTTATTGTGCACCTTGAGGTCTGTTGTTACATCTGTGGGTTGAAAGCGGAGATTGTGCCTGAGTCAGAATTAAGAACAAATTAACATGCACAGAAGGAGAAGATAAGAAATCCCGTTAGGTTAATGCATATTAAGTCACATCAATATGTATTATAATTAAAAAATATTTATTTTTAGTTATGTGCATGAATGTTTGCCTGCATGTTTGTATGCAGACCACCTTTGCACGTGATGCTCCCATAGGCCACAGAAGGGCTTCTAATCACCTAACCTGGAGTTACAGATGGTTGTAAGTTGTCTCCTGGGTGCTGAAAACTGTCCTCTGCCAGAACGGTAAGTGCTCTGAGCCCCTGAGCCATCTCTCCAGCCCCACATAGTGATGATTTTTAACTTAGTTTCCCCTCTGAGCCTCTATAAGAGTATTGCTGCTGTTCCCTGCTGAGAGTGCTATAGGCTGCCTGTCCCTGTGGATGTTCTCAAGTATTAGTTGCTTATCCCAGCTGCCACACTAGAAAAGCACTGCTATTAATTGTTTTTGACCGACAGAGAAACTGAGGCACAGCAAGATCAATCACCCAGCTAAGGAGTGAAGGGGGAAGGCCCCTAGTCAGGCAATCTGCCTTCATGTGCTCTGGTCTTAATCCTTGGGGTAAACTTCCTACTCATCTTCCCTTTGTTTCTTTTTTTTTTTAATTTTTTTTAATTATTATTTTCTTTATTTACTTTTCAAATGCTATCCTGAAAGTTCCCTATACATCCCCCCTCCCGCCCCTGCTCCCCTCCCCACCCACTCCCACTACTTGGCCCAGGCCTTCCCTTGTGCTGGGTCTACACAATTCTGAGCTACCTCTCAGAGTCTCTCTTAGTGTTTGGTCTGGGAGCCTAAGGCCTGACACATCCCAGTGACAGAGTTCCATGTCTACCTTTCAAACCAAAAGTTTATTTTTTCTTTCTTTCTTTTTTTTTTTAATTTCTTCTAGAGCCATTTCTCCAAGGGATCCAAGAAGTTATTTACCTTTAACCACAGTAATTAAATTCATGATAAGAAATATAAACGCCATGGAGAAAAATCAAACAAAATAAAGTCTAGTGGCATTTTTCTAGAAGAAGTTTGCATCTCTATCTAGAAGGTGTCCATACATGGCTTGTGCATTCGCACACAGGAAAGGACACATGTCTTTTTTGTAGTCTTTCAAAATTATCTACTGAGACCTACTAAGTGCTAGGCACTGAGGAACAGTTGGAGAAATATAGACAAAGATCTCTCTGTGGTCATGAAGCTCACGTTCCTGAGGGAAAGATGGACAAAAAAAGAAATGAATGAATATGCCAGAGATGAACTAGAAAAGAGGGAAGGGGCCTGGAGAATTTGGTATTTGTAAATAAGACAAACCCTTCCACAACAGGAAACACCGGAGCCAATGCTTAGGACTGAAAGGAGTGAGCCAGCAAGGAGAATGGTCTGGATTCCTCTGAAGGCCCTAAGTCGAGGTGCTTTGCTCTGAAGAACTGCAGGGAGGGTCTGAAGTGAGTGGGGAATGAGAGGAGATGGGCTTAATGTAACAGTATCAGATTCCAAGGATCTTAGTTTTGATTACCATGTAAGATATATAGAACATCAGGAAGCTTTATGTCAGACATTATACAGGACCGTAGGGAAACTTTGCATCAGACATTATTCAGGACCATAAGGTAGCTTTGCATCAGACAGTATACAAGACCATAGGGAAGCTTTGCATTAGAGACTACAGGTCCATGGGGGAAGCTTTACCTCAGAGAGGATACAGGCCATTAAGGAGCTTTGCAGACAACACCAGCATGATGACTGTGGTTTCACATGTGACTGAAATACGCCCACATGCTGGGAATTATCTAATAGTTTACCAAGACTTAATATTTCTTCAGCTGTGTGGCAGTCCATGATGCAAATGGAACTTTTCAAAAGCAGTCCTTGGGGCTGGAGAGATGGCTCAGTTCGTAAGCCTGTTTGCTGCTGCTCTTTCAGAGGTCCCGAGTTAGGTTCCCAACACCCATCTCAGGTGGCCTACAACTGCCTATACCTACAGCTTCAGGAGATCCCCTCCTTCACATGGCATCTGCAGATATGTGGCACATACCTACACAGACACAGAAGTCTACACATAACAATATATTTAAACGTAAAAGGCAGTTTTTTACTGATACTGAGTCAAATTGCAAGATTTTGCTATTATACATAAAATCAGATATCCTTTGTCTATATAGATGAACAACTTTGGAGGGTATATCTACAGAGTAGGTTCCGAGAGGTGATGCTTTCAAATCAAAGGCATATTTGGAAAACCCTCTTCAAAGAACTGTTCCTCCAAACACATGTATGAGATGATGCTTGCCAATGGTTTATGTGAGATATCTATTTCACACCTTCTTATTAGGATTGTAGGTTCTAGTTTTAAAATTCTAATATTTCCTCACCACGTTACTAAGTTATCTTAATTTTCTATTTCTTCAAGGATGATATTTAATGTTTTCTTTTATGTTCATGAGTCATTTATATTTGATCATGTACTCTGCCTTTTAAATTTTGAAGCTTTTTCTTATTGATTTGTAAGAACTACTCAAATATTACGAAACTGATTCATATTTTTTGATTTATTATTTTATTTATTTACATCCCAAATGTTTTCCCCCTCTCAGTTCCCCCTTACAGACTTCTTCCTCCCCTTCCCCTTCCCTTTGTCCCTGTGAGGGTCCCCCCTCCCCGCATCCCTCTTCTCTGGGCACATCCACTCCCACTGAGGCCAGACAAGGTAGTCCTCTGCTATATATGTGCTAGGAACCTCAGACCAGCCTGTGTATGCTCTTTGGTCGGTGACTTAATCTCTGAGAGCTCGCAGAGGTCCGGGTTAGTTGACAGTGTTGGTCTTTCTATGGGGCTGCCATCCCCTTCAGTTCCTTCAGTCCTTCTCCTAGCTATCCTAGACCTCCTTCCAGTGCTTGGCTGTGAGTATCTGCATTTGTCTCAGTTAACTGCTGGTTGAACCTCTCAGAGGACAGTCATGCTAGGCTCCTATCTGTGAGCATAACATGGCATCAGTAATAGTGTCAGGGTTTGGGGTCCACCCATGAGATGGATCCCAAGTTGGGCTCTCCACTGGTTGGTCATTCCTTCAGTCTCTGGTCCAATTTTGTCCCTGCATTTCTTTTAGGCAGGAACAATTTTAGGTTGATAGTTTTGAAGACTGTTTGGTGTCCCCATCCCTTCACTGGGGGCCCTGTCTAACTACTAGAGGGTCCATCTCCCCACTGTTTGGAATTTTGGCTAAGGTCACCCACATTGAACCCTGGAAACCTCCTCCATCCCAGATCTCCGGGACTTCCTAGAGGTATCTCCCATACCCTACCCCTGGCAGGTGTATATTTCCATTCGTTCTCCTGGCCCTCTGAGCTTCTTTCCTGACTTCCTGCATACCTGGTCCTATCCCTCTTTCCCCTCCCTCTCTCCTCTCCCACTCAGGTATCTTCCTTCCTCTGCCTCCCCCTTCTAAGTGGGGTTGAAGCATCCCCTTCCTTCTTGTTTACCTTCTTATGGTCTGTGGGGTGTATCATGGGTACTCTGCACTTTTTGGCTAATATCCACTTATCAGTGAGTACATAACCTGCATGTCCTTTGGGTCTGGGTTATCTCACTCAGGATGATATTTTCTAGTTACATCCATTTGCCTGCATAATTCATGGTGTCGTTGTTTTTAATAGTTGAATAGTATTCCATTATGTAAATGAACCACATTTTTTTTTTCTGACCCATGTCTTTATAATATCTGTTTGAGAAATGACTGGAGTATAAAAAGACTATGTAAAAGGGGTTTGGGGTTTGGGCATGGTGTGTGTGTGTGTGTGTGGTGTGTATGCCTGTGTTATAAACAGTGTCATTTATACTTCTAGACAAGAAATGTATTTTAATTTATTGTTGCTTGTCTTCATTACTTTTGGCTTTACATACTGTCTTCCCCCTTTCGATATTTTAACAACTTTATTTTTATATTTAAATCATGGGCCCACAGAGACTTGCCTTGGCCTGGGGAGTGAAGGAGGGGACTAACATAGCTGAGATTTCTGATTGCTGTTTTAGTCTGGCTGCGGTGGGACAGTAAAGCGACACAATTTGAGGCGAGATGCCCTTAGGGGTTTCGTGGTACAAACATGTTTTATTTTACTATGTAGTCCAAGTTGGCTTCAAACTCAATATCCTCCTGCTTCAACTCCTGAGCTTTGGGATTACTGGAGTGTGCCAATACACAGGGCTATTGCCCTTGTGTTTACTAAAGATTTTAGACCTAGAGAATGCCCGGGGCTCTACGAGTTGCTCTCCTACACCGTGATCATGTTTATATTGAAGCCAGAGAAAATGTGCTTTAGCAACTATTCTTTTTCTAAATCTCTCAGTGAGAAGACAGGAAGAGCTGGGAAGAACTTGAGGCTGCCAGCAGGACAGTCCTTCACCTCTGCAGTCAAGTCTGTGCCTTTAGTTCATCTAGTACCTTGAACGAGTAACCAAGACATCTCTGCCATCTTTAGGAATTCCCAATCTCAGGAGGCATTATCAACATGGATGCAGCTCCTGAGGGTAGAGATTTCAAGATCAGTAAGGTTTTCTTTTTTTATTCTACCAGCTTGAAGTATGTCCTCAAAACAATACATCTACTTTTCTTTCTCTCTTAAAATAATTTATTTCTTTTTACTTCGTGTGCATTGATGTTTTGCCTGCATGTACATTTGTGTAAAGGAGCCAAATCCTCTGAAACTGGAGTGACAGGTAGTTGTGAGTTGCCATATAGGCTCTGGGAACTGAACTTTGATCTCTCCAGTCTGAATCTACTTTTTAACTCGATCTTTATTTATCTTAATGTCAGAAAAGGATTAAAAGTTTCTCTATTACCTTTAATAATTAAGCCATGGATGGGAGTGCAGTTCCCCTACTTCAGCAGGGAGCCAACTGTTGAACAAGCAAAGTTCTTGCTGCAGGGAATGCCTGGCTCCTCAAACCCAGAACAAAGCCCACTGCTGCTGAAGGACCTCTGACCCAACACGTGGCTGGGTGCTTCCTAAATAAACATTTGTTGAATGTAGCCATTAATAATAATGAAAAAAAAAAAAAACCCTCTCAAGTCTCCCTCTTCAGAAGAAACAAGAGAACAAAGTGCAACTTTTCAACCCTGTGTCAGAGGAGCCATCAAGACTCTCCTAGCTAAATCAATAGCGGGGACTTCCCACCAGAGCTGGGGAGGGAGGCATTTCCCAGCATAGACAGCATCGCTTTGGTTGGAGTGTTTATTAAGGGCATGGCAAAGCCAGTGATAAAATAATATACACAGTTTCCACCTCAGAGAACACCACATCCTAGCTGTAAAGGTGCTGGGGAAAGGCTCCATCAACAGAAACATGATTGAGTTCAAGATGGTTTAGAAGTCCTCTTCAAGGGCATACAAGTGCCTCTGAAAGGAGTCAGGGTTAATGGCAGATGGTTTCCTCTTTAGTCCTGGGCTGGACACTGTTAAAAATCAACCCCAAACAAGCCATTGGTTTTAAGGTAGTGGGTGTAGATTTCTTCAGTTTTTAAAGCTCAGAGTTTTGGTAATGCATTAGATCACTTGTTTCCATATTTCATCTCTTAAGAAGATGGGCAGGAGGCTGTCATCCATGCCAGGCTTTCTCTAACGGTGCTGCCAAGCCTAGAACACACACCTCTCTTGTGGTCTTCACTCACTATCAAAATCAAACTCCTAGCTCTGAAATTTTATGATACTATCTTATACTCCTCCAGAATGAATGGCAGATATATTTGCTTTCTCACATCTCCTGGACACTTCAATTCTTTTCAAAGAATTGTCAGATTAGATGCAATCTGAGCTTTCTGTGGAAGTTCTTGGTTGATAGGTTCTGCCCACTGGTGACCATTTCTTCTTCCGTCTATTGTAGAGAGAGGGTCGTCCAGGTCAACATTTCTCATTGCTTACACAGCTTGCCATAAACTCAGTGTGATCTCCCTAATCTTGCCTTGCCCTAACCTCAATAAGCCCTAGTAGAGGATCAACATTGTAGGCCACAGGAATGTGGCTTCCTGCATTTCTTAGGGAGATTTTGAGCTTTTTGGAGACTGTGTTAAATTAAAAAAAAAAAAAAAAAAAAAAAAAAAAAAAAAGCATTGAATGCTTCTGTTTTTCAAACGTTAACCACACTCAACTCTTCCTTTTGCTTAGAGCCCATTAGTAATTTCTCATTGTAATTAGAATTTACTGAAGGCATTATTCAATGATTCCCAAGACTCTACCTTGACTGCTTCATGGGGGAATAGTAAACGACAATAACCTTTAAATACTTAAAAGTTTTCATCTATCAACTTTGACAGGCACTTACAGCCAGGAAATCATCATCAAAATCGAGAGGAAAAGCAAGGATCTATTATTATTCTTTACATTTTTATCATGTTCTATTCATTTTACCTTTTTCTGGTCTTCCTTTTATTTTTGACAAACCCAGATTCTTGATTACGTGAGGCAAGCACCCCACTGCTGAGTTCATCTTCGTCCTGCATGGCCTCGTCCCACGTTAGTCCCATCCTCAGCAGCTGCTGATTGTCTTGCTTTCACTGTTAGTTGCTATCTGTTGTTTCCTTCTCTGATTCAGCACAAGCTTGAAGCCTGCCACGTTGTAGCATATATCAATGGTTTGTCCCTTTTTACTAAACTTTAATTAACTGGCTAACACTATAGTGTATAAAAGTACCTCAATGGCATATCCATTTGCCTACATTGATAGAGCATTGAGTTTGTTCTAGTGTTTGGGCAATTCTTTTGATTTATCCATTAAAGAAAGAAAAAGAAAGAGAAAGTGAGGTCCTGTTGAAACTAGAAAATGACTAGGGTTAGACTCTAGCATGTAAGCCATAGTTTGGGAAACCTGTTCCTACAGAGATCTGATGTGCATTTCTTCCCCTCCTCTACCAGAGCAGAACACAGTGGAGAGGCAAGATGAGAATAGGGAAATGATAAATATCCTTGAATTGAACCAAGAGAACAGCCAACTACAACCAACCCTCCCTAGTCTTCATGGGCCATAGCATCACAGTGAGAAGCTATATAACTGGGTAAAGGATAAAAGAGGGTGTGGTATGATAATGGCAGGGGCTATTAGTCACTCACTGATTAAAATCGCTAAATGACCCTTGGGGTAAAATGATGAGCCAAGTAATGAGAGACCTGTTTTCATGAAATTAATGGTGGATATTTGTGTGTATGTGCACATCTGTATAAATTCATGTGGACACCAGAGGCTAACCTTGGGTGTTATTTCTCTGATGCCAACTAACTTATTTTTGAGACAACTTCTCTCCTTGACCTGGTACTCACTAATTTGACTAGGCTGACTAGGGAGTTAGCTTCTAGGATCCACTGTCACAATTTCCCAAGAGCTAGGGTTCACAAGCATGCCATCATCGTGGCCTTGCTACACGGCATCTGAACATTGATGCTTGCTCCTTGTGCTGGTATGATAAGTAATCCTGCAACTTAACCTCTGTTTATAGTATTAAGGGAGGAGACCGACAACAAGACAGGTATTTTACTTTAGTAAGCCCTGACACAGAGTTAGTTCTGAAAGCACAAAGTCCTACATTTGTACCAGCAAAGGTTGCCAAGCTTCAAATGGGAGCAGAGGTGAGGAGGGGCTACAAAGGGAACTAGAGGAGGTAGGGAAGAGGAGAGGATTAGGAACCTCTTGTTCTAATTCCTCCCATGTCTAGGAAGACATGCAATTAATCTGAAACTAGTCTTAGCAGCTTGGCGACAATGTCATCACAGCACAGGTGAGTCCGTGCTAGTTATTTTCTCTAATGTTCTTTATTGCACCACTGTCTACATGCTAACTAAAGTAACATAAATGCTCATAGATGAGGGTGTTTGATGTCTCTAGTAAGAACATGTATTTTCATTGTGCCTTGTAAGTGTTAAACATCTCATTTAATGTACCTAATGCCAAATTATATTATAGAGGATGAATCTGGTCCTTGGGAAGCCCAACAATGAAATTCTGATTAAATTGAATTAAAATGAATTACTTGGAGCTGGTAGTGGTGAGTTTGAAGGACGACCTCAGAACTCAATCCACAGACCCAGAAAGCTGAAGGCATCAAAGTCGTGATGGTTAGAAAGGGTTAACAGCTGAGGAGATTGGGGTATTATAGCAGGATTCTACACATGATGCCTAACGCCTGCCCCTTTCCTGCTCCTTAACAAAGGAGCATCATGCTGCATCCAGGATTCACTTTCTCCTGACAGTCACAATCTTCAGGCAGAGAGATCCCATTTCCCACTGGGAAATAGGTCTAACTGGTCTGAGCCAAACACAGAAGCCATATCCTACTTGATAATGGACAGTTATGTTATGAGCCTAGGATATAACTCTGGCCACAGAGACTTGAGAGAAAAGTCTGCTGGGAGCTTATGGTTAAGGTTCCTTTAGAAACCTTTTTGGAGGGAGCGAATTTTGCAGAAGAACTTGTTTTTGATTCCCTGTATGTCCTTGCCATTGGATAGGACAAACTCTCCTGAATTGCTTCCATCACCCGTGACTATAGGGATGGAAATGTGGCCAGGAAGCACTCAAGATGGAACTGAGGAGATGCAAGGATCTAGACTCTTGAGGCACACATTGCCTTAGGCTTAATAAAAAAGGAGAATTAATTATAAAACATCTAACTACAGAGTTCAGTCTTCTAGATGCAACAGCCCTGACATCCTAATTAAAGAAGATCTTTTAACACTAACAAATATAATGTTTTATTTGAAATGTTATAAAATTAATTGTGGCGGTATTAATTAGAAATCCTACTTCTACTAAGATATAACTGACAGGATATGTTTAAGATGTAATGCCTTAAAGACTATGTATAGGTACATATTATCTGACTACATATATCCCATCATGTTTGGGGCTGTTTCTGTGTCTAGGTGTGAGACATGGCAGTATGTTCTTTCTCTCTCTCCATCTCTGAGCAGCACTGGTACTTAGAGGCTATCTTTGGGGGAAGGAACTAGGAAGACACAGATTGGCAAGTTAGGACCCACACGAACGCCACAGAAGAGGTGAGCCAGTCTAGCCTGTGGATGAGAAGACTCAATAGGGTACCTTTGCCCAAGTCCTCAAATGAGAAGCCCAGGGTGCCAAAGCAGGATCAAAAAATACAAATGTCAGGGACATTTAATTCATCCTTAAGCAAGAAAGAAGTATGACCTTATTAAAATTACATCTGCATAACGATAAGGAGACTGGATCTTGATCCACGATCTGTCACTAGAAGTTGTGTGGCTGTTCCTTCTGAGTTAACAGTTCCTCCTGGAGAGAAGGGGAAGGCTGTAAGGCTCAGGCAGCTACTGAAATTTAGGAGGCTCAGAAAAGTTCACAAGACTCCTACCCCTTATTCCATCATGAAGGGAAGCCAGGGCAGGAATCTGGAGGCAGAAACTAAAGTAGAGGACAAGGAGAAACATTGCTCACTGGCTTGCTCCCCATAGCTTGCTCAGCCTGCTTTCTTATACAACTCAGGGCCTCCTACACAGAGGTGGCATTGCCCACAGTGGACTGGGCTCTACCCGTATTAATTGTTAATCAAGAAAATGTCCTATAGACATGCTCATAGACCAGTCTAATAGGGACTGTTCCTCAGTGGAGGTACCCTCTTCCCAGGTGGCTCTTGTTTATGTTAAGTTGACAACAATTAACCAGTACAATATGGTTATAAATGGTAAGTAATTTCTGAGAGGAGGAGATGAACTTTAATAGAATTTCCTGCCAATTGGGCATGAAGCACCAAGGATGCAGCTCTCATGAGTGGTCAGCATGCTAGGGTCAGCTTTTGGTGACTTATCTGTGTTCTAGTCACTTAAGTTCCTGGAATTAGCCCCAGATAACTCACTGATTCAATAAGTTAGACTGGTAGAATCATTTATTTATACTGTCACTTTCCCTATCTGGGGTAAAGAGATATTTGATCATGCCTTCCCCAGGAAAATTTAGGCAACACAAATGTTCTGACAGTAGGCCTTCTCATTGAGGACCCACTAACAGCTATTGGCTGATAGGTGTAGACTATGAAAATGAATGTAGTCTAATTTCTGACCATAGCACTTTTAAAGTTTACTCTAGGTAGACAATAGGTAAGGAGCTATTCATCTATGTGGCAGTGATATTGCAGAGTATGTAAACTTCTGTGGAGTTTCTATGGAGAGCTTGTGTAAACTCTGCCTTGGGTGATGAGAAGATAATTTACAGGATAATAAGGATTTGGAGTTTTTCTGTGACAGGGTAAAATAGCAACAGCAAATTCAGTGAATAACAAACTCTTTTAAAAAGTTCTTTAGAATCTTCTCCAGCTTACAAAGGAAGACAAACATCGTGCAGATTGTAAAGTATAAGACACACAGAGTATGGACATAAATACAATGGGCTGCTTAGATAGAGAGTGGGGGGCATGCATGGAAGAAGACGGTTTGTCTGAATGGATGATGTCTGCGACTCAGGCTCAGTGGGTAAAGTAGAGAGCAGAACTCTTAAATATTTCCAGGCAGAGGCTTGGAGTTGGACACAGAAGACACACACCACATAGGTAGGTAAGGCTCTCCAGGGAGTGGCTTTTGACTCAGTTTGCTTCCAAATGGAAAGCTTGCTACTCTTAACGTTGGTTAGTCTCTTCAGGTGGATTGAGAAATGAGAATGTCCCCCAGGCTCACAGATACTTCTTGGTTCAATGGTGGGAACTTAACCGAAGCCTATGACTCCAGATCTAAATTAGAAATCTATTTGGGAAAGGTAGATGAGGTTCAGAGGGGAGTTGTCTCTTGATTTTTAAAGGAAGGTTGTGGAGCCATGTGTAACGCGAGGTCTAAGAAGCAACTCTCTGTGACCCATGAGAAACAGGGTGGCAAGCCATTCCAGCAGACAGCTCCTTTCCTCATCATAAACCTAGAATCCATAGAAAGCCAGTCTGGAATATAAAGACTTGAAGACACACCATAGTTGTAGCAATAAGTTGTGATGTGAGAAGCTAAGAAACTCTGGAGAGGCAGTTACTTTATGTCCTAGGTATTCTGAAGGGGAATAGACTCTAGAGAAGTTACCTAATTTCTGAGTTTATCCGTCTCATTTGCAAAAGATAGTTATGTAGACCACATAGGACATTTATGGAGATTCTATGGTTCAGTGAGACTCATGTCTAGCTATTTACTGAAGGCACTACTAGCCATGTGATTGAGCTCATTCATTATAGCCATCATGATTGTCTTTTTCTTAAAAATAATGTAGGTCAGAAAATGAGTTAGTAGCTTGGTCTTAATGGACTTATTGGTCAGCAGCAGATTCAATATGTATGAATGTACTGGGCATGAATGGGAAAACCCCATCTCCTTTCATGAAATTAATGTCTACAGAGAAGATACAGGGATAAGCTAGTAAACAATTGAGCGTGGTGCACCTAGAGTACAGATCAGAGCTATGAAGAACTAAGCAACACTGTCCAAAGCATGAAAACATTCACTTGTGCTGTGAATGAGAGTGCTGGCTAACCCTAGGTATCTGGAAAAAGATGTCAGTTCCTGAAGGCTGACATGAGGTCTATGTTGAAGGTCACACTGACAGGGTGACTTCGTATCCCATAGAGTCACATGCTTAAAATGTCTTAATGAAGTCAGGTTCCAGACACATTGGCTCCTTCATCTCCAAGGCCCTCATACTTCTTATGTGGGGTGAGTTGAATGACTCATTCACTAAGCATTTTGGCAGAACCTTCAACTGAGTTTATTTTTAGATATGAATTCATGTATGAAAAAAAATATATTTGGAGGGGCTGGATGAATAACGGGAGAGCAGAATAAAGAAGCAAATGCGGTCTCAAATAGCAGCTCGGAGTGATAGAGTAGGACTTTCTGTGATTTACAGAATATGTAAAGCTAAAAGAAAACAGAAAAAAAAATTGTATTGTTCAAAGTCTCACATGCAAGGAGTTCACTCATGAGGCAGGAGTAAGGAGACAGAGAAAGACATCAGAGGAAACAGTAAGTTTTACTATTTTAGATAGCCATGTGACAATCATCACAGACTTGGTATCGCTTGCCCCTCAAAGGTTTTTATGTTAAAGGTTTGGTCCCTGGGGTGGCTCTATTAGGAAGTGGAAGAACCCTGAGGAGAGGAAGCTGAGAAGGACCCTCCTTAGGACACTGGGAACGTGCTCTACAAGTGGACTATAGGACCCTATATCTCTTTCTCTTCTTTCCTGACCACAAGGTTTCTGGTTTACTCCACCATGTCCTCTCTGTTATTGCCATCTGGCTTGTCTACCTGAGGACCAAACCCATCCTTTAGTCTAATCTTGTGCTAGCCTTTCCAAAACTCCACTTTTTGTTTTTTCTTCATAAGTTAATCAACTTGGCGATCACATTATAGTGATATAAAGCTGACTAATGGAGAAGTAGAAACCAAAACCCATTTTAGAAGCATTTGGGCAGCCCCTCTAGAGCCCAGGAGCCCAGGGTAGCCTCTGACTAGAGGGAGAGATCATATCCTTCCTTTGGATTTTTAGTTTGACCCTGAAGATGTGCACTTTGGGTGACATAATCTCGTGGAGGCGTTTCCACAAGAGGAGTGGGTGTGAAACACGGTAGTAAATTCTTAGGGATTTCACACGAATGTCTAAAGAGAAGGGGGGGAAACCTTTAATTATAGCCCCATACTGTGAAACCAAAGCTGTTAACTGCATGTACTTTACACTAAAAAAAATACTTTAATACAATTGTGTCATCACTTCAAAGCCCATTGGAGGAAACATTTCCAAGATTTAGTTCACATTCTTCTACTGTTATGTGGAGTTAAGACCTCGGCTCAAAGCAAATTAATCATTTATTTTTCTGTAGGTGCCTACGCCTCTACTCTGCCTTTGATTTTGAAGTCTGTTTGTTTTCTGTGAAGTGCTGCTTTCTGGGTCTCCTGCTGGGTTGGTTCCCTGAACCCTTCAGAATGTGGATAAGACATCTTGCCCTCCTTTCTCTCCCCGGCTTCTCCTCAAGTTCAGTCCATTGCCCCTCTTTCTGCTCGTTTTAATTGTTGAGACAGGGTCTTTCTATGTAGCCCAGCTAGCCTTGAACTCAGGACCCCTTGCTTCAGTCTCGTGCAATGCTTGGAAGTCCGGGTAAGTAGCTTCACAGCCATGAGCAGCATTGTCAACCTCCTCTTGAGCAGAGTCTCCCATTTCCAGATTTGATTTTCTGTGTTAGTCTTATATAATTTTAAGGCCTTATCTCACTGTGTTGCCTGTTGGTTGTGGTGCTCACTGTATATTAGATGCTGGATTAAGCATATGAGACGATTTTTTTTTTATCAGTATTTGCTATGCAGCATTACACACAACCCATGTAGCCACTTCAGCTGGCTCTCTAATATTTACCTAAGTGACAGAGAAGCTCTGTTAGTCTATTGTTGATGTTAAGTATCTTACTTGATATCAATCCAATGCTAAAAGCTATAACCTGAATTTGAATCCTCTACTCTTATTTTAAAACGCATTTTCTCAAAAAAAAAACAAAAAACAAAAAACAAAACAAAACAAAAAAAACAATGCTACAGGGTTTCGCATACCCATGTTACCTGGCGTTCTGGCTTACTCTTGTTAATATCGGTCTCTCTACCGTATGCTGGCACATGTTCCGATGAGTCGGAGGCATGAGTGGATTCCAGGGCTGATGGGGAGCCTAAGTTCTAGTTCTGTCTATATTCCAGGAGACAAAATTACGGTATTATCAGGACCATTGGGAGATCACTTAAAGAGAGCTGGTAGCAACAGGATGTGGGATGATACAAATTCAAAAGACTAGTAGCTACATAGGAAGACTTAGTTAGGAAAGGCTATTTCTTCATTCGGGAAAATTTTGTACTGGAAACACAATGTTCTTTTACATATGAAAGAAACTGTTCTTTTTAACTTAATATCCTAAGAGAATGAAGAAATGCTGTAAACTTCCTAGAGGTTATAGATGACAAGCCTCAAAATTAATTTCCAGACCCTTTTACTACCTCAATGCCATCTTATTTAGGATCTCTGTGCATTTCTATTATAGTTCTTACTGCCCCATGTTTCAAAGGCTGTGAGTCAACACCACTACCGCCTCATCCCAGTCAAGACCATGGGGTAGATCTAAACTGTCTTCTTGGCTCAAGGTTTAGTGCTAGAACCCAGAGCTTCATCCAAACAGTAAGACCATCCATGAGTGAAATGAACACTAGCAGGCAGGTACGAAAGCAATCCTTGCCGGGCAGTGGTGATGCATGTCTTTAATCCCAGCACTTGGGAGGCAGAGGCAGGCAGATTTCTGAGTTTGAGACCAGCCTGGTCTACAGAGTGAGATCCAGGAAAGCCAGGGCTATACAGAGAAACCCTGTCTCAAAAACAAAACAAAACAAAAACAAAAAGAAAAAAAAAGAAAAAAAAAAGAAAAGAAAAGAAAGCAATCTTTTTTTAAAGTGACTGAACTTGGGAAAGACATTGGGAGATGTATGTGTTCCGGAGGCATGGCACATATTGCTTTTCTAGTGGGAATGGAATTCATTCAACATCTGGCAGATGTGCACAGACAGAACTTCAGAAAGATTATGTCATAGCTATGGGGTTTCTTCTTTCCTCCCTTTCTTCTGGAAAACACAAATAAAACTCCTTTCACTTTGATAACTGACCATCAAGGCCTTAATACAACTTGAAGTAGTATTTATTATTGAATTAAGCAAAATGGGCAGAGTCTTCACCCTGGAAATACTATTTCTGACTACTAAAGACAGCATTTGGTGATTGCACAAATGATCAAGCATTCATATATTCATCCATGAATGAATATAAATTGAATGTCCAATGAGTGCGTGCAAGGTTTTAAGTAGGAAATTAGGGATATAACTGAGAGAAATAGATATTGTCCGTGTTCATGCTCTCTCCCTGGTTATTATCAAGCAAGGGTCAAGAAATTTAAGTAAGATTATAATCATGTTAAGTGTTCCGAAGGAGCTGTGTAGTACTGTGAACAGAGAATGGTGGAAGGAGGGGCATGGGATAAGCTGAAGGGATCCTGCGGATGGCTGGGTCTCTGAGTCTGAGGCTATGTGAAGGATTTGCTTTGAGGGTCTTAAGCACTGCTTTTGTATTATTAGGGAGTGCTTCAAAGACAACTTTATAGTATGGAGAATGAGGTAGAGGGCTGATAGGGAGTGTGAACACACTGAACACACTTACTCAATGGCCTTTCATTGAACTAGGTGACAATAGGTAGCAATGGAGACAGGGATTTTTTTCCTTTTTCCTGTTGTTGGCTGAGGGGGATCCTAGGGATTATGCAAATGAACTCACTTCCTCTAATTCTAAACAGAAGTCAGTGGGTTGAACCATGTTTTGGGGAACTACCTGTCAGTGGCTAGAGGCAACAAGAAGTCCCTCCTGGAAGAAAAATATCACATCTAGCTCATCTGACCTCATCAGGATGCTTTGGCCTGATAAAATAAATGGACCTTTGTGATACCAGGGGAAAACTACATGATATTAGAGTACTAATATAGAGCTTGATCCCTTTACACTTTAATCATATTTCTTTATAGAAAGATTTCAAGATACTGAGCAGTTTGCACTCATCCACGGAGAAGTTTTTAAAAATCAGGATGAAGTGGCTCACACAGGGAATCTCAGCGCCTGGGAGGCTAAGACAATTGCAGTGGAGCTGGCAAGGCAGCTCAGGGTGTAAAGGTTTTTGTCACCAAACCGGACAACGTGTGTAAAATCCTCAGGACCCATATGGTGGCTGAAGGAAATAATTTCCAAAAGCAGTCTTCTGACTTCCACATGTGCCCTGTGGGATGTATGTACACCCTTCCGCAATATAAAAATAAATGTAAAAAAGAAAAAAACCCACAAAAACCCCTGGATTACAATGACCTGAGGCTAGCCTAGGCTACATATGAAGTTTCAGATAAGCCTGGGATATATATAGAGTGAGAACTTGTCTCAAAAATTTCTCAAAGGATTGGTATGGTATCCTACACATAGCAGGCTGAGGCAGGAGGATTGTCCTGATTTCCAGGACAGCCTGGGCTACTCAGCAAGTACTTGGTTAGCTTTAGCTAAAGGCAATAAGAATAACAAGAAGGTTTTCAAACTCAAAGCCCAGTTTGGAATCATGATTTGATTGGGGCAGGGCTCTTATTTAGCTTTTGTATTCCTCATGTGTAGCTCTAGACTGGGATTTTTAAAAAATTGAGTATGTGAAGAAACGAAAGAAAAAAAAATCTCACTTGATGAACAGGGACATCACACATCAGAAACAAAAGTCGAAAGGATTTGGTAACTTACAGCAGTAAGGAAATGGGAAGACATTGAGCCAAGTTTCAGTCTTTTCTTCTTCAATTAACAGTTGATGATCTGATATCTGTAATTTGTATTTCTTTCTCCCCACCCCAGTCCCATCCACATGTACAAATGCAGTAGATTAAGTGGTTATTGCTGGCCTGGTTATCTCTGGTATTTCCAGAGGTCTTTAGTGCAACCATGAAAATAAACACTGGACTGTTTATAAAAATTCTTGCATTCTGAGAATTAGATGGTAGATCCCAGGGAAACGTGATACACCCAGACTTGTGTGTCCCCACAGCTCAGTTTTGATTTCACAGGCCAGCACAGTTCTGGGTAAGCACTGGGAGGGTGAGTTATCAGTAGATAGTTCCTGAATCTAGAGACTGACTCAGGAATACGGGGGCTCATAAAGACATCTAAGGAGGAAGAGATGACACTGATGAATGTATTCTGAACCAGGATCAGTGCTATGAGACAAATGCTTTGAGGAATTATTCACAGGGCGGTGGGTGTTTTCTTAGGCTTTATAGCTGCTGGAAGGGAAGGAAACTGGATGAGGGTCATAGAAACAGTGAGTCAAAGATCAGGCTTGCCCTTGACCATTGACTGTGAAGCCAAGGCCCTCTTTTTTTTTTTTTTTTTTTTTTTTTTTTTTTTGTCTCTGACCTGCGTTAGACTCCTCTTTCAGCCTGGGTCCTCCCTGTCTTCCCTCTCAGAAGCACTGCCTTACATTTTGTTGCCAATCCAGAAATCATGTGTTCACTCTCAGAAGCCTTGGACTCTGACAAGTGTCACAAATACATGGGACAGCCAGGAATAAAGCAAATGATGTGGAAAAGCCATTGAGCAACTGGAGGCCTTCAAACCTAGGCATGAAATCCTTTCTTCTTCCTCTCCAAACCCAGACTGGCACCTTGGGCTTGGACTTCGATTCAGCCACATGTTGTTCTCTTTTTCCCCTCAACCATACCCCTCGATTGCTCTGCTTAATCTTTGATTCAGCCACTGGATTTTGGGTCTTTGTCCCTTCTCATTACCACCGCTTTCACCAGGGTTTTACCTTCCCTTTTTTCCTTTCTGACCTCTCTTCCCTTTACTTGCCCTGTTTTCTCATTGCTACCTTGTACTGCCAAAGAGCCATCTTTAGAGTCCCCAGTTGGTGAACTGAGAAAGTTCCCCCCACACCTACCCACCTATGAACTAAGGGGAGACCTCAGCCTGGCTGAATCAGTCTACTTCTGCAGCCTCATCTATGACAGGAATCCCCCAACCTTCCATCTCTCTTGATCCATATTTTTGGACCTCTGAGTATAGGGAGGAGTTGGAGAAAGAGAGATGCTACTTCAGCTAGTCATATCTGTTGTCATTTCATAGTGGTATCCACAATTTCATGCACGGATAGTGGCTCTTAGTGCACTCTCAGATTGTCTGGTGTCAAATCCCTGTGGCCAGAGCTTTGTTGGGTTATGCAGAGCTCCAGCAATGTTTTTATTAGGTTTCATACCATCTAAGAGGTCATCTACATGGCTTGTTCCCTTGACCATCTTTGTCACTCAAGGAGCTTACATACTTACACTCCATACCTTGGGCTTTTGCCTGTTTCTGAAACAGCCTCAATACTAGTATCAAATTTTTCATCAGTCAATATAGGTAACACATGTTCTATAGAGTGTAGTAGAAGGAAAGGCCTCAGAAAAGATTGAGCAATATATTATATCAGAAGAGCATGGTAGGGACTTCACTAGTGAGAATTTACATAACACAGAGATCTGGAGTACATAGAGCAGTTGGTTCCCTACACCATCTGCTTACTGTATGTGCATAGTTATGCAGCTATCTACCTACTTATCCATCTATACATGTGTGTGTGTTCCTAGGAGAGAAAACATCATTTAGCTGGTGTGGCACAGGACTAAATAAGTGAGGCAGATGTGTACATCTGTAACATTCAGTGGTCCTATCCTCCTTTCTCAACTTGGCAGAGTCTATCTCACAGTTTGGAGCTTGCGGTAATGTCTCTTAAACCCTGAATGTTCTCAGTGAGCTTCTTGGACTAGCAGCAGCAGCAGCAGCAGCAGCAGCAGCAGCAGCAGCAGCAGCAGCAGCATTTCCTTGGAGCATGGTCTAAGTGCAGAACTTTGGTTCAACTGTAGATCCAGTGACAAGTCTTTGCATTTAAAATAAAAAAGCCAAGGTGCTCTGAGAGCTTGAGAAATGCTTGCCTACTCTGTAAATCTTTCACCCTCCTAGCAAAAAGAGAACAAAGTTCTGCTCACACACTTGGTGTCTCTTTAGTCTCTATCACATTATACCACTGACTGTATAGAGGTCTGCTATTTATATGACGTCTGTAAGCAGATGCTTTACATTAATCAATTAACTCCTTTTTTCCCTTAGGCATTTCAAGCTCAAACTTGACTTCTTAGTGTTCCTGACATTCAGTCTACCCACTTCTAGCAGCGAGATGTAAGCAGGAACTGGACAGGACTCCCTCCTCTGCCATCTCTTCTGCCTGAGATATAGCTATCCTGTGGGAGGTGCAGCTCCTGCCACTGTGAAACCAAGTACAAACCAAGGATGGAATAAAAAAAGGTGGCAGGGTGGGCACAGAAACCTGGATCCCTAAAGGAACCTCTCTGATCTCAGCCTGCTTCTTTATACCCTCTTCTGTGAGACCAACACAGCTCTGTATGGTTGTTCTTAACCAAGCTGAGCGTATTTCCAACCACTATACGAATCACTCAGATGGACAAAGCAAACCTGAACATTATTGAGCCTTCCTAAGGATACTTAGGGTAGAGCACAATAAGGTACCAGAACAACAGCTACCAGAACAACAGTTTTTGAATCACATTCTATCTATCTATCTATCTATCTATCTATCTATCTATCTATCTATCTATTCATATATACATGTGAACATATGTATATATGAATCTATATCTATCTATCTATAAATCACATATATAGTCAATATATTCCATGAATATATATATATATATATATATATATATATATATATATATATATATATATATATATATATATATATATTCATGCAAAGGTTGGCCAAAGGTTCTGGTCAATATTCAGAGCAGAAACTTCTCTCTCTCTCTCTCTCTCTCTCTCTCTCTCTCTCTCTCCCCTTGATTTTTTTTTTTTTTTTTTTTGGCTGCCATGGAAATAGGCGAAGGAAGCCCTGTGGAAGTTCTATCAGGTATGTCTAACCCATGCCCATCCCAGGATGCAGCTCAACACAAAATCACATATTACTTAAACCATTAAAACATTCCCTTAGTGATTTTTTTAATAGAACCTTCCAATATGTGGTTCTTGATTGTGAACTTTGAGGATGACAATGCCATCATGTTTGAAGGCTGGACGGGCTCAGACAGAGACTATTACTGAGTGTGTTTAGGGCCACCCTGTCTGATTCAAAGCATGAGGATGCTATGCTGATTGCAGCCTCCCAAACCAAGTTATAATACAAGCTCTATATTTCCATGGCAAACACTCTGCTGGCTGAATGAGAGTTGATAGCAAGAAGGAACTGAGAAGAGTTCTGTGATACTAGATCCCCAGACTATTCCATCAACTCTATTTGGCACTTCACCTCTCTGCGTAGATAGATTGCTGCCAAAGTCTGACAGCTGTTTGGTGGTCCATCACTGTCAAAACTACTCTTGGAATCCAAACCAAGTGAGGAGTGGCCCTGGGAGCTTTATGTATCTATATCCTTGGTGCCAACTTGCTTCTGACCTTCAACCTGGTGCCTCCTGGAGTATAACGGGTTCTCCTTTATTGCATAGTTAAGCCTCATCCCTACCTAGAAGAGCAACATTCACGGGCTTTTCCAGATGGACTCTATTTAACAAATACACCTAAGGAGACTGACACAGCAGAAGCCAGAGTCTCTAGAGAAGTGCCCTGAACTTATTTTTCTAAGTTCCTTCATCATAGAAAACTTCGTCCTCTGAGGTTCAGTCTGAGCTGAAAAGCTAGACAGAAAGTCATTTAGAGATGGAGCTGAGCCTCCAGCTATGTGATTTGGCTTTTTGGGAAGATCCACCTAAATAACGAGACAAGTTAACAAATGGTCTTCCCTGTTCATGTTCCCTGAAGCCAGTTTCTCAAGGGAAGGCAATTGGGTTAAGGAATGAAGCGTCTCCTTAGCCCAGAGTTTCAGACTCAGGCTTTGTTTGGTTTTGCTATGCAGAGAGCTTGGTCGTCAACCATGATTACTCTTAAAAGTATGACACAGCTACATTCTCAATTGTACTGTACCCCACTTGTCAATTATCTCTCCTTCCCACATGCGATGTCCACATGGTTCATAGAACATCCTAGGTCTTGAGTGTATCATCGAGCATCCCTTATTATAGATTTAGCTGGAAGAAAAGCATGGTTGTCAGAGGCCACAGAGAAGATGGGGTGATGCAGTTGCCACAAACATTCACTATGGTGACACTAAACTTCGGACAATCACCCATTTTGAACCTTGTCACCGAGACCAGAAGTAGATTTTGCTTCTGAACTTAAGATTTTATCATCTATAACTTTTGGCACTAGCCACGAGTCTGGCATGTGGTCCAGATTTGTGTGGACATCTGTCTTAGGTATGCTTTTCCTGTTCTTGACTTAGATGCAAAATTCCTGGTTCAGTTTCTAATTTCTTCCCCATTGCACTTTGACCAGAAAAGACACTATCCTCATAACTCTAGGGTATTAGGTGGGTGAGTTACTTCTAATAGTTTCTGGCCATGTATTAGAAGTTGACCTGTCGCCGAGTCGTGGTGGCTCACGCCTTTAGTCCCAGCACTTAGGAGGTAGAGGCAGGCAGATTTCTGAGTTCGAGGTCAGCCTGGTATACAAAGTGAGTTCCAGGACAGCCAGGGCTATACAGAGAAACCCTGTCTCAAAACAAACAAACAAACAAACAAACAAACAAACAAACAAAGGAAATTGACCTGTCTATTCAGTAACCCTTCATTTTTCAGAGCTTTTATAATCTGTATTTTTCCTTTTGTAAATGTCATGATTGCACTCAGAGAAAAAATCAGTGTCCTTTATCGAACAGCTACCTTCTTCCACAGAGTGTTACCACCTGGTCCCCATTGTAACTTTGCCAGTCGCCCTTTGCCATAGTTGGCTAGTCAACTCCCATAGATAAAGTCTGGCACCATGCACCATTCTGTAGATTCAGGGCACTGAAGCTTGCCTCTGGTCTCAGAAACTTAAGATAGTATTAGGAGGATACTGGGTGGAAAAATCTCAAATCTTTGTCCTTGATCCTCTTACTCTGCCTCCAATTCCTCCCCAAGGGAAACCTGCTTTGCTTCATGCCCATGGAGGAGCTACCTCAGCCAAAGGACATCTACAGCTAGATAAATGTACACGCTCCAGTGAGATTTACACACACAGAAGAGGAATGGGGACCCTTATCTGACAGATTCCTGCCTTTGATCCTTGCAGGTCTGGGAATTTCAGAAGCAGGACTCATTGCTCTTGGCTTGAGAATATGACATGTGTGTTTAGTGCTCTGAAGAGAGCTAAACAGCCATGTAGTTTACAAATATTTGCATTCTGTAATTGTCGTTGGGTAAGCTCCTTTGGGTTGAGTCACCAGGGCCACATTTGCTCTTCCTCTCCTGGGCAATGAGCCAGGCAATGGCTAGCAAATCGCATTTCTACTGCTCAGTGGCTAATGGCTACTCCTTCAGTCTGGTCACAGCTCTCCTTCAAAATGGCACTCCATTGGGCTCCATCCACCTGGCTGCCTGTAATTCCAGTGACCCTAAGGGCTACTGAGAAGAGAGCCTGAATTAATGAAGCTCAAGATCCTCTACTGACAGCCACTTGTGTCCTTTCTGTTGTCCTTATTTCCCTGACCTTCCATAGCCATGATGAATCCAAATAAAGTTTTTGGTATGGGGGAGTTTCCTTACTGTCTACTGAGATCCAGGGATTGGTGTTTTAGGGGATTACACAAAAAATATTGAATGTGGCATTATAATGGAGTTGTAACTCAGCTTGATGGGACAATCCAGGACTATAAAGGCATCTTGAAGTGAAGATATTAAAACTAGACATTCTAATCTACTTTGAGCTGTTTTTTCTTCAGAAGGAAGGAAAACAAAGCCAGCCATTTTTCACCCATAACATGAAAGGATGGAAGGGTGTTTCATCAGAAAGTTTCCTCTCATTCTGATTTTGACATTGATGGGTGGGTTGGGCTCCAGAAACTTCCAGATGGATGAGATTGGGTGAATTTCCCAAGGTTAAAGGGAGTGATACTCACCCTCAACAGCTGTTGGCTCTTGCCCCTCCTAGGCACACTGAGGACTGCCTGAGACCTCAGAGATGTTAACTTCACGGGGTGAAATGGGCCCATTCTCTGACACTGTCCTTGAGTGGGTGCTCACACCTATCTGAGCTTCCTAGCAAGCTGTGGCAGAAGCTGTGAGCTTCTATGAGGAAGCAGTCCTGGTGCCCCTTGCTGCGTGCAAGCGTCAGCTTTTGGCTTTGTTTGGTATAGATGAGATGCATGCTCTCAGTTCTCACCCCACCAGCTAGAATCATAGACGGTGAACAGTGATCAGCGAGGCAGGGTCCTTTCCCCTTTAAAGAAACATGGGAAACTAAAATCATGCCCTTTCACCAAGGAATGATGGCAGCTGCGGGTACCTGGGTTATCCAGGTGTCAGGTTCTTCCAAAACCATACAGTCTTTTACTCTTATGCTATGTCCTGCTATGGGATATTGCCCAGAATTCTGGCTCCTCTGTGGTATGAGTTAGCCTTCCCCTTAGTCCTAGAAACCTGTCTGGGTGGTGAAAAACAAAAAAAAGAAAGAAAAAAAAAAGGAAAAGGAAAAGAAAAGCTGAGATTGGGAAGGCGATGTGTTTGCTCTCATGGAAATTTAGCATGGTTGATTTATGTATGTGAACTAAGGAGGTGGGCTTATGGTAAACAACTGAACCAGGAGGTGGGTTTAGCTATTCCATAGGAGGCCACTGTAGGGAGGCAAGAAGAGGGAGCCTTCGTCATAATTTCTTCATATACATTTACATTTGGACCAGAGGGAGGTGTTGCCATTATTGAACCCCAGAAGGTTTTGCTACTACTCTGAGCCTCTCCTGGAAAAAGCTTTGCCATTCCCATGGGTCTGAGGCACTGTGGAATGTATGTGTCTGCACTTGTGTTAACAATACGTATTCACTCAGAACTTCAACTGCCTTATACTGCCTTAGGGCAGAGCACACACGAGGTACTGAGTTCTTGCTCTTTCATAGCCAGTTGACATCACATTGTCATCTTCTCAAGACCTGGTTGTATCTTTTCCTCTTTTTGCCTCAAGCTCTACCCAGAGAGCTTCACCGTGTACGAGGCAGGAGGGGTGCTCACCTTCACACATCTTCTCTGGGTACCTGTACACTTCTCAGGACAGGGAAACTAAGGCCCTGCAAGCTGTTTGGAATGAAAAGGAGGAGAGCAGAATATTAGAAACATGCAAAGTGCCAAGCTAAACTAAAGTGGATTCAAAGTAGTTCTAGAAAAAAGCGAAGGTTCCTATGTGGAAGACGGTGCTGTACATAAGATGCTATCACAAATAAAACAGTGTGTCCTCAGGGTGGAGAGACCTGAAAACCAAAAGCATAATCAATATCTATCTGTCTACTATCTATCTATCTATCTATCTATCTATCTATCTATCTATCTATCTATCTATCTACCATCTGTCAATATCTGTCTATCTATCTATATCTATTTACCATCTCTCTCTCTCTCTCTCTCTCTCTCTCTCTCTCTCTCTCTCTCCCTCCCTCTCCCTCTCCCTCTCCCTCTCTCCCTCTCTCTATAGATCTAGACAGACAGACAGATAAAATTTGCTAGTGTAGATCCATGTCAACTGAGTGCTTAAGAGAAAGCAAAAGTTTACCCAGGATACAACAGGAAGGATAAAGAATGAGAAAGAAGAGATGAAAAATAAAACCATATTTGGTAGGGATCTGAGTGACTTGAAGATGAAGAGAGGTGTTGTGAGAGAGAATGTTATAAAGGAAATTTTGTAAATTGTGAAATGAAAAATGCCAGGAAGAATCTAAAAAGTGAGTAATTAAGTGACCTTTACAGATTCATAAATAACAGTGATTATTTTGTGACATGCATGCTACGAGTAGGCACCACTCTCAGAAGACATAATCCAATCTGTAGTTCATGGATAAGGAAAGCAAAACTCTTGGCATATCACAGACATAGAAAGGTTGGGGCTGCATCTCCAGCAGGATGACATGCCATCAAGTGAGGGAAAGGGGGGGGCATCCCACAGTCACAACTCTGACCCATAATTGTTCCTGTCTGAAAGAATTACTGGGATGGAAATGGAGAGGATCCTGAGAAAAAGAAGGTCCAGTGACAGGCCCAAAGTGGGATCGAACTCAAGGGGAGGTCCCAAGGCCTGACACTATAACTGAGGCTATGGAGCACTCACAAAAAGGGATCTATCATGACTGCCCTCAGAAAGACACAACAAGCAGCTGAAAGAGTCAGATGCAGATATTTGCACCCAACCAATGGACAGAAGCAGCTGACCCCTGTTGTTGAATTAGGGAAGGCTGAAAGAAGCTGAGGAGAAGGGCCATCCTGTAGGAGCACCAACAGTCTCAATTAATATGGACCCCTGAGATCTCTCAAACACTGGACCACCAAATAAGCAGCATACACCAACTGATATGAGGCCCCCAACACACACACACAGTAGAGGACTTTAGGGTCTGTGTTCATTCAGAGATGATGCACCTAACCCTCAAGAGACTGGAGGCCCCAGAGAGTTTAGAGGTAAAATGGGGTGGGGGTAGAGACATCCACATGGAGACAGGGGGTTGGGCAGGAGGTATGAGATGTGGAACAGTCAGAGGGTAGATGGGGAGGGAGATATGGAGTGTTAAAAAGTTAATTAATTAATTTTTAAAAAAGAAAGGTTGGGGCAGGCCTGGGATGGGAAGAAGCCTAACATCCTCTCATGGCAGCAGGGCCTGGGATCTCCTCCCTGAACTTCTTCTGGGGTGGGAAGGATTGGATGCTCCATGTGGCCAGGCTTGATAATTTTACCTACCCTGTGCCTAGCAGAGGAGTGTATATATCCGGAAACATGAGCTGGAGCGGTAGGTTGCTAGAAGGAAACAGAAGTGAGTTTATCCAAAGCAAGGCACTGGACAGGTGTAGGCCAGAGATAGAGAACAGCTTTGCAGCATCGTCTGGGCCCCCCTCTGCACCCCCCCCCCGCTCTCATGTAGTGCTGCTTAGAGCATTCTGCTGGAATGCTTATGGACTAAGGATAACCTGAAACCACAGGCCTGGAACCAAGAGGAAAGATGCAGGAATAAACACAGAAATCCCTCGAGCAACAAAGCAGATGTTACCAAGTGTAAGCCCTAGAACTCAACACTTTATAAAGGCGTTCCTCCTAGCTCACCCAGAAACTATTTTTGGTTCTGTTTCCGATAGTTTTAATAGACTTGTTTATCTGGTTACCCCATCTCAAGGCAACAGTAAACCTGGGCTATCTTCTGTACCCTGGGATATAACGTCATTCCCCCATTCTCCTTTCCAATTTCTGGTCAGCTAGGATGGAAAGACTGGAGTGTAAATCTTGTTCATGTAGCTTCAAGACCTTTAAGTGTCCTTCGGTGAGTCAAGCGTTAATGATTTCTCCTCACAGAGGCACTGTTCCCAAGATGATTTTCATTCCATTTCAGGCCATAATGGTTTGTGAGAGCTCTGAGTGTGCTCAGTAATGATGCAAGGTTCAATATTCTATTCAGTACTACTCAGCTGGACTGGGGGGGGGGGGTTACCAATCTGGGTTTTACAGATTGGTTGGTCATGTAGACTATACAATGTCTATTTTTCTCTCTCTCCTGTCTCCATTTCTCTGTCTCTTTCTGTGTGTATGTCTCTTTTATCTTCCCCCTCTCTCCCTTCATCCCTCTCTCTCCTTTCTCTCCTCTTCTCTCTTCCATCTTCTCTCCCACTCTCCTTTTTCATTCCCTCTTTCTTTGTCTCTGTTTCTCTCTGAATCTGTCTCTCTGTTTCTCTTTCTCCCTCTGTCCCTCTCTCCCCCTCCCCTCCTCTCTCCCTTGCTCCCTTTCTTTCAATTTTGTTCATCTCTGTACTTCTGTGGAAGGTTTGCTATACCAATGTGAGTTTTCATCCTTCTAGGTTAACAATGCAAATGCATTTGGGCTGTCTGTTTCTGAGACTTTCCTAGCCAGAGGCACTCTCTGTCTTCCAATTTCCAAAGTGGATAAACATGGACCTTAAGAGAGCAGTGGCTTCTCAGTGGTGGAAGGAGCCAAAAATATTCTTCCACCTCACAAAGGGGGCTGGGTCCTCCTGGATCTCTCTGTTGCTGGGGTTATCCAAGGTGAAAGCTAGGGTTTAACTGGGCTGATGTGGATAAAAGGAAAAAACTCCAGGAATATCCTAGGGTTTCCTTAGCTTTGTATTCACAGGACTCAAAGTGGCTGTGAAGCTCACAGGACAGGGAATGTACAGTGTGCTTAGCAACAGGGTAGGGGTCTAGACAGAGAAGCACTCTGCAGTTGTGAGCTCTTCCAGTCATTTTAATTGCTATGATTTCTGGAAATACCTCACAGCTGCCCAGGTAACTGAAGAGTAGTGGGAGTGTTCTTGAACAATGCCAAAATGTGCAGTCAGAGGTTTTGTTTGCTTTTCTGATGAGCTTTTGGATTTTGATAATCCTGGACTTGAATCTTGACTCTATTGCATATTGACAGTTTGCCTAAGAGGAGTGGCTCTTTGACCTTCAGCATTCTTGAACTAAAGACTCCATTAGTCCATTATAGTGGAGGCAGCAAAGGACTTCTATAGGAGGCTCACTTCAATGATCAAGTACAGGACAAACACTCAGTAAAAGTTTCTGATGGTAACTGATGAATAATATTAAATTCCAGATACCTTCTTTGCTTTGACTCTTGAGATGAGCAATCAACTCATAAAAGCTTGGACACCTGCCTCAAGTGTAATTAGAGAGATGATTTGCTCCAATGTTTGTGGCTGGGAGTTGTTCTTGCTTTGAGAATTTTGAGAATTGGTAGTATTGACAATTTGGATCAGTGTACAAGATGAGCCTTTATTGTCACTGGACTACAGTTTACTGAGACAGACCCGGGTTTGAGCCATGGCCCTGTTACTTAGCTAAATCTGTGGTCTTGACACAGCATTTCCCTCAAGTTCAGTTCTCCATGAGCAATGGGAAGCCTGTTAGTATCTTCCTTATGGTATTGTCATAATTAAAAGAGATATGGAGGCAGCGTGATGGCTCTGAGGTTAAAATGTTAGAAGGAAAAAGCTCACTCTTACAAGTTGACCTGTGATCTCTAAGTGCCTCTTCTCTCTCTCTCTCTCATACACATGCAATGCATGCATAAAACACATAAATAAAGCTATAAAAGAGATTCAATTATTGTTTTTCTAAAAACAGATATTTATGTATTTTTAATAATACATATAATATACATTACTGCTTAGTAATAAGCAAAATAACTGTTCTTATTGGCAAAACTTTGGGCTTTATAAAAAGTGATAAAAGAAAGGAAAACGGTACCAAGTACATTTTAATTTTGAGGACAATGGACAAATGCCCTCTGAATCTCCATCAATCGAATTGTCTGGTCTCAGAGCCAATATTAATACTGTTGCTAAATCAGAGGATTTGCATTCGCATATGACACTTATTTTATGATTAAACTTCAGACCACAAGGGAAAAATAGCACAATCATTGCATTTAATCAGAAGCTACATTGGGGTGGGCCAAAGGCAATAAATATGTCTGGGAATCATTGGGAACCAAGCAACAATCTATTTAATTATGAGCTGCATTTGTGCAAGTGGTACCCATACTGAGGTCAGTGGGCTGAGGCACTTTGCTTGGTTGCTAGGCAACAAGGGACCTGCTATTCTGAAGCCCATCAATATCAACACGGAGCATTAACTAAACCACACTCCTGTTTCCACTTACGTGATGGCTGCATGGAAATGCTGGATAAGAGAAGAAGATTATGTAATGTGGAAAAAGTGAGAGTTGGCACAGCACTGTGAGGCTTCATCTTTGAAGTAGAGTGATTCAGTGTGCAGGATCATCTGCTCATTGTGGTTCCTGCTTAAACTTCAGATGCTGGTGCAACCGTGCTAAGTGGTCCCAGGCCAAGTCTCTAACCATACACTGAAGAAAAATATAAGGAGTTTTCAGTTAACACGTCTCACTTACACAAATAAGTAACTAATTCTTGTCCAAAAACATAGTTTATAAGGTTAGCCTGTAATATCACCCATTTATCAGTGTCCTTTGGAAGAGTCACTTGTAGCTTAAACTATCTCAACAAGCAATTCGATGATGGATTTAACTCTTACTATGCACAGAAAAGTTTAACTTGCGTAGCCTCAAACAGATGCCAATATAGTTTTATTTTAGAATATTTTAGATTATAAACCTACTTGAATTAGAATTTGTGGGGTTCCTTACCTATGAATGAAATTAGCATTGCACTAGACAATCAAATCTTTTAATCAGTGGTACCAATTGCCCTTTTCCTAGGCTAAAGGGAAGTTGGTTACATGAACCATAAACCCTGTGTTTTAATCCCTATCTATTAAATGAGGACTAACAAACAAGAGCTTTATTGGAAATAAAAAAGTCCAACCCAAGAGTTCGTATACTTCAAATATTACTTGCTGGGGTATAAGATACCCACGCTATCTCCTAAAATCAGACAGCAGGTCCACCTTGCTGTACGAAAACCCCAAAGAAGATAATCATAAAAAGTCAGGAAATGGTAAGAAAAGGAAGGAGGAGATATGTGGAGGTCTTTGAAACATTAATTAATGCATGACCACAATACAGGCCCACAGATAAAGACAGCAGAATGAAATACTGTTACATACAAGGAATTATAGAAGATTGTAAGAACTACTGGTGAACAGAGTGGTCAAAGTTAATCAGTGCTTGTATGTCATTCTAGCTGTTTGACCCAAAATAACCCTTGGTTGTTTCTTTTAATATTTGGTTCCCACTTGCTTAATTAGGGAACTGGTGGGTATCCCCTGTCCTAGATTCTTTAAGGCTGTCACTGTAGCTGTTTGTGAAGATACCAAAGGGTTAGATTTCATTTGCTACTGCCTGGAAGTTAGACAAGAGAGTGAAGAAAATGTCTGTATAGGAAGTACATTGGTAGACTTCAGGATGACTGTTTGGAGTCCTGATGAAGTAATTTAGATTGTGCCCCTTAAGTTATGGTCACTGGGCCAACCTCTGGCATCTGGTAGTTTAGCTTAGCTCTTCTTCAAGCTCTGCGTGGGCTTGGTTCAGGGCAGACATCCTAGCCATCCCTCAATAATACAAAACAGCCGTCCCCCAAACCTGGGCTTGCTCATGTCAGAGATGTCTGCGCAGGAAGACTGCTCAAGGAAAAAGTATGTCTAGTCAAAACAGGGGAGAAGAGATCCTAACAGTTTATGAGTAATCAAAGAGGGCATGCAAACACAAGAGGTTTCCAGAGGACCTGGGTACATCATCATGTGACCAGTCTCTTGGCCTTCATGCTACTCTTAGTCATGGTTTTTCTTTCTAGACCAGAAGAGTTTAGACAAAACCCAACAAAGTGATTCACAGAGCCACTCAGATTCTCACAATTATTTATTGAGAAGTTCTTGTTCTAGTTCAGGCACAGTGTTGCAGATTCAGTGTGCTAGGTGTAAACTGAACAAAACAGACATGTCTTATTTGTTATGAACACTTGCAATCTCTTTTTAACGATGTTAGCAAATAGAGCCAAGCAGGGCACTTATAATACAGTGTGTTCTAGTAAAGTAGTATGCAGCCAATGAATGCAAGGATGGTTCAACTAGAGAAAATCGGGATATAATTAAATCCAATAATGCGTCAAAGATTACAGCAGGTCCCAAGACCTTAGCACAGCTGACACCATAACAGAAGTACCATTCCGGCCTTGGAAGCCAGAATGTAGGCAGAAATGCTTGCCATAACAAGAATAGAGACCTAATCCATCAGAGGTCTAATGGTATACATCGGGAAAGTCCCATGTAAACCAAACTTGCCTTTTGGCACCTGTAGTTCCGCTTCTGGCTAACTGTTCTTGCTAAGTGGGGTGTGTCAACCCAGGATGTGGTTTGTGTGCTTAAAATCTCACCCAGAGAAAGGGTCAGGACTGTACTCCTGTACCAAACACCCAGTGTAGCTGCCATCTGGCTAAAAGAGACTTTCTATTGGCTCATACCAGCATCTGAATGGTGTCTCTTGTGGATACTCAACAAGAAAGTAGATAACATTTTGCTTTTACATATGCCAAAGATATATTAGATAGGCTTTATTAACCATAGGTTTGCTAATTAAAGTCTTCCTAATTAGATGCAGGTAATTATAAATGCAATAAAGTTATAAAGTATCCAAATGGGCTTAGTAAAAGAAGTATAAGATGTATATATAAAGCCACAATTACTCTGATACCTAAACCACACAAAGATCCAACAAAGAAAGAGAACTTCAGACCAATTTCCCTTATGAATATCGAAGCAAAAATACTCAATAAAATCC
>NC_034604.1:34779303-34781255 GCF_900095145.1 Mus pahari
TGGGAAGAGAGGCCCCTTGGTCTTATAAACTTTATATGACCCAGCACAGGGGAAGGCCAGGGCCAAGTAGTGGGAGTGGGTGGATAGGGGAGCAGGGGCGGGGGGGGGNGGGAGTATAGGGACCTTTTGGGATAGCATTTGAAATGTAAATAAAGAAAATAATAATAATAAAAAATAAAAATAAAAATATAAAAGATGTATATAGAAAATGATAAGTCTCTGCTTCTAAGAAGAACACTTGAACAAATTCAAGCATCTTGGGTGGAAACAGTTATTACAGAGACATTATTACTATGGTCTCTATTGAGCACAGAATTATAAGCTTCTTGTACTTATCCCCAAAGTACCTTCATTGTTTTTGGAAGAAAAACATGCAAAGTAAAATACAAATGAACTTATAAAGGCAAAACTCTGATAATTCTGAAAAAAATTAATGTCCTTCTAAGGGGTGCTTGCTGGAAATATTTAAAGCAAGGCAACTGAACAGTTCTGTTGTGACTAAGATGGACAAAACGAGAAATGGCTCAGTTTAGAAATGAGTTTATTTATACATATTCGTATAGTGTGGGTTTTACCAAACAACTATTTTCAAACTAGAAGGGAAAAGACTATTAGTCAAACAAATGGTCTTAAAACAACTAACCATTTTGAAAAAAGGTAAGACTGCATCCTGTTTTTCCTTAGATGCTTCAAAGATTGGGATACATCTCATTTAAGCAGTGCATTTAAAGGGTGATGAGCAGAAAGTCCTAGGAGAACCCAGGGAAAGCACAACCTTCCCAAGCAGACACTGAGCCCAGGATAGACAAAAATCCACCGAGCCCAGGATAGACAAAAATCCACTGAGCCCAGGATAGACAAAAATCCACTGAGCCCAGGATAGACAAAAATCCACACGTTCAGATCCTCAGAATCAGGACGTCTGTGTGGCAGAAACTAGCACACAATGGTCAGAATATCTTCACCACAAATATTAAAACAGAACAACCTTTCCTAATATGATAAGAACTCTTATAAACCAAAAGGTCAAAGGCTAGTCACACAAAGAAAAATGGGATGAGGAAACCATCAAAGATCAGTTTTACAGAAAAAGAAACCCAAGTGGCTTACATGTATGGTAGACTACAGACTAATGCAAACAGTCCAAAGGAAATCTGGGACGTATGTGTCAAGTTCTAGATGTATATATTTCTTCATTTGGCAGATGCATTTCTATAAATTTGTTCTATCAATATGGTCATTTGTTTATACAAAGTGAAAGCTGTATCTAATTCATTCCATTTCACTTCAATCCTCTAATCCAAACAGGAAATACCCAAAATATTTATCAGTGGAAAACTTAATAAATATATCTGTAGCTTGGTAAATTAATTTTAAAATGCAAAAAATGAATTGGTGTTATTCTATTTGTAGAATAATGTACTTGGTGCATGCATGTGAGTTCTGTAGGGACATTTTAAAAGGTGCTACAGTATTTTCTAAGAAATGGGTGTATAGTGTGTAGCGAGGTATGGTAGGAAAGTGTTGGCATTCATTTTGTATCCTTTTGTATTGTTTAGCATCATGTCCTTGACACAGATACCTTTCAGGATGAAGAGAATGGCCCTTCCTTCCCAGGTGCACTTTGCTTCTTACTGAGGATCTCTCACACACTCTAGCGCTGTTTGGGACAAATGCTGCCATGCAAAAAACGTCAGACTTACTCTCTCAGCCCTCACTTACTGTCTAAAACAACCTCCAGTCTTTAGGAAAAAAAAACATATTTAAGTGGTGAGCTGGCATCTAAAGGCTTCATGAAAGAATTTACTTCAAAAACATAAAGATGGACACATTTCAAGTAATGGTTTCTTAAAAGAAATGATATTATTCAACCAGTATCACTTGTAAACTATGATTTATACAGTGCGCGCGCGCGCGCGCGTGTGTGTGTGTGTGTGTGTGTGTGTGTGTGT